>NW_011892306.1:0-1725 GCF_000151845.1 Pteropus vampyrus
AGCACACAGACCAGAGGGGGCCCGACACCTCACCTGCCACCTGCCATCGGAGACCTGACATGCAGAGACGATCCTAGGGGACACGTGTGTGTAAGGATTTCGCAGGGTTGACAAGGGGCGGGGTAGGGGAGAGGCAGGTCCTCGAGGAGGGGCCTGTTTCAGTAGAGAAGGAATTAAGGAGAAGGAGCCAGCGTGGGAAGATGGGGAGATGCGGGGCGGGGGCCGGCACGGTCACTGTGTTCCAGCTGAAACGAGGGAATGAATGAAGGAAAATGCCCAGATCAGACACGTGCCCGAAGCAACATGCAAATGTGAGTCCAGACAACCCAAACACGCATCCCCCAGCCCCCGCCGGAAACCTGGGCTTCCTGACCCCCGAGTCTATGAGAGCACAGGAAGAGAGGTCCCCGTGGCTGAGACGCCCTGCCCTTCCTCTGGGGTTCCCAGACACCCTGGCACACCCCACGTCCTCCCCCAGAGGAAAAGGAAGAGCGTCAGCCCAGGGCAGCCTCAGCCTTCAGGTCAGCTGCTGAGGTGGGGAACCTTCTCCCCAGCCCTCTCCCTTCCAGGGTGCCCAGAGGAGATGCTGGAAAATTCCAGGCCCATGCAATGTAAATAGACAGACAGCGGGAAGCAGACCAGGACGTTACACCCATGGCCTCCATCCCCAGTGCCAGGCTTCACATCAGCAAATATCCATTGAGCACCTTACGCAGATGTGGGCTCTGTGCCGGGACCCATGGGACTTGGTGCCATGCGTTCCAGGGGCTGACCCTGGAGCCTCCCGCACGGCCTGTTCTCTGGGGAACCAGGCTGGAGCCAGGAGGACTCCCAGTCCCCCACGGCTACACGAAAGCCAGCTTATTCTGCCTCCCAAATCCCCCTCAGAGCCCCCTGCTTCCTCCCTCCCATGCCTGGGCTAAGCCACCACCCTCTTCCCCAGGGCACAGCACCGGCCCCTAACCAGGCTCCCGGTCTCCTCCGGGACTGCGCCCCGTTTCCATTCTCCCTTTTCCCAGCCAGAGGGATCTTTCTAAAACAAAGCCCAGACCCCGCCACCACCTCCCACTGCATGACGCTTCCCAGGGCTCCACACTGCCCTGGAAGCAAACCCTAAAACTCTTTCCACACCCATGTCCTCGGATCCAGCGCACAGTGGCCTCTGTCTCTAGCCTCCTTCACTATGGCCCCTCCCACTCGTGGCTGTCCTTGCTGCCCACAGGGGGACCAGTTTGGTCCCCACTCCAGCCCTGCGCTTGTCACCGAGTCCCCCAGCCTCACTCATCCCTCAGGTGTCTGCTGGGCGTCGTGTCCTGAGGAAGCCTTCTTGGACTCCCCAGTCCAAGTTCACCCGGGCTCCCACTAGAGCACGTGCCACACTGCTCTGTACTCACTGCCCTGAGCTCGGCGAGGGCCTCCGGCACCTGGCACGGTGTCTGGCCCAAAATAGACGCTCAACAGATGACATGTGGTGTCCCATGCGGGAAGGCGGGTTTCATTCGACTGTGACAGGCAGGGGGCAGCCTGCTGCTATTGTGCCCACTGTCCGTGGTTGAGGGGCCGCGACAGGCGGTCGCCACCCAGGCACTCACCAGTCGTCCTTCTTGGCTCATGCTGACGGTGGATGGACGTAGGCCATCCCAAAGGTTGAAAGCCTGACCTTCCCCAGCACGGGGCTTGGACGACCCCGGTGTCCAGGCACTCGCTACCTCTCATCGTTGGTGA
>NW_011892306.1:2956-3645 GCF_000151845.1 Pteropus vampyrus
GTTTTAAAATACAAATGGATTAAAGGCATTAACGAACTAATCTTAGCTTTTGCCTACACGCACAGACACACACGCGTGCGCGCACACACACTCACGCACATACGCGAACTTATATGGCTGAAAGGGGACCGGACTACTATTCCAACAGGGAGCATGGCAGGTGCAAAGGCCCTGAGGCTGGAAGGCAGAAGAAGCCGCGAAGGCCGGGCTGCTGCCCCGGTGAGTCAGACCCTGTCCTGGGTCCTTCACCTGCATCGTCTCATCTAAGCCCGTGACGTGGGACGTTACCGAGGTGGAAACTGCACCATGGACAGACGTGGTTATGCCCACATGGGGCTCACAGCACATGGTTGGCAGGATGAGGAGGTGACACCCCCCGCAGACTGTCACCTCTATTCTCGACTGAGGGGTAGTAAAAGCCCCAGAGGCGGCCATCCACATTTTCCGATGTTATAAAGGGGCCCTAACACAGTGAGAGACCACTGCACACCCATGGGAACGGCTAAAATTAGAAGGTGACAACACTCAGTGCCGACGAGGGTGTGGCTGGTGGAAATGCAAAATGGTGCCTTTTCACACCATTCGGGAAGACCGTTTAAAGGTTTCTTATAAAGTTAAACACGCTACGTTTACCATGTGACCCAGCTATGTCTTTCCTAGGTATTTTCTCAAGAGAAGTAAAAATGTAC
>NW_011892306.1:4450-5470 GCF_000151845.1 Pteropus vampyrus
TTGAGATCAAGAGTGTAAGCAAATCTGTGCACACTTGTGTCCACAGCAGCATCATTCACAACAGCCAAAAGGTGGAAACCACCCAAGCGCCCACCAATGGATGGATGGACAAACACAACGTGTTCCATCTACACGACGGACTAGTATTCAGCCTTCAAAAGGAAAGAGATTCTGACACCTGCTATGACATGAATAAACCTTGAGGGCACTGTGCTCAGTGAAATAAGCCAGACACAAAAAGACAAACGTTGCTTTATTCCACGTACACAAGGTCCGTAGAGGAATCAGATTCACAGAGACAGAAAGTAAATGGTGGGAGCCGGGCCTGGGGGAGGGGGATGAGAAATTAGTGTTTAATGGGGACAGAGTGTCCGTTTGAGAAGATGAGAAAGTTCTGGAGATGGATTGCGGAGATGGTTGTACCACATTTTTTGTGTGCTTAATGCCACTGAATTGCACACGAAATGGTTAGAATGGTAAATCTTCCATCATGTATGTATTTTATCAACAAGGAAAGCAGGAAAGGGTAGTGCAGGCAGAGGGCCCCTCCCTGGAAGCGAGACAGGGTAGTGGAGGGGGCGGGTATACACAGGTGAGGGGTCAGCATTCAGGAGGCCAGTGGGGACCTCAGCAGCGGGCGTGGAGGCCAGGGTGCAGAGGGCAAGGAGCGTGCACAGGGCGTGCAGACAGCGTTAGGAAGCGACTGAACTCCACGGGCGAGGGGCGGGGCAGGGAGGTAGGGAGGGGGCCGAGGAGTCAGAGGAGAGCCTGAGAGAGCTTCAGTTCTGAGCAGGGGGAGCCCAGAAAGGAGAGGATCAGACAAGAGGCAGAGAAAGAGGAAGTGAGACAGAGGGAGACAGAGAGGCAGGCAGAGCAGCCCTCCCTGGACACAGGACCCCGCCCAGCCTCTCTCCCAGCACCACCCTGTGGTGGCATCTGCGTGGGTCTCTGGGACTTCTGCCCCCTCCGAGCCATCTTGTCCTCACCTCTGCCCCTTCGTTTTCTGCTTAAGCCCCCCCC
>NW_011892307.1:0-448 GCF_000151845.1 Pteropus vampyrus
ATGTTTTATATGTAATACATATTACATATACTATATTATATGACATATTACATGTGCATTATGCATGTATAATACATAGTACATAATATATAAAAATCTCTAATACATATATACCTATGTGAGTATGTATACATGTATAGATATAATGCCTACTATACATATTTAAGCTCTAATGTCCCGGATATTGGGATCGCGAATGAAACACAAAATCTAAAAGTCTAATAAAAACAGGGGAACAGAGACAACGTCTGAACCGTCATTTCACAGTAAAGCATTTGAAAAGGTTCTCGATTGCTTTAGTTATTAATAAAATGCAAACTTAAATCACAGGTCATCAGAAGCGGAGGCAGGACGAACCGCGAGGGGTCAGGAAGGGAACCCACACATTTTTGGCGAATCCTGTGTCTTGACACGGGTGGCAGTTGTAAAGGCTAAGTTAAATTTGTGA
>NW_011892307.1:1599-3127 GCF_000151845.1 Pteropus vampyrus
GTATATATGGTGTGTATTAGGTATATTAGGGATATATTTTATATATTTATTTATTTTATTTATTGATAATATATACCTACAATGGGTGTATTATGTGTATATGTATGCATATAGATTTGTGTATGTCTGAATGTGTATAGAACACTATTTAAATGTTAAACCGTATCATACATTTAATGACGCATTTATCGAGCTGAATGTGAGTTGTTTATTTTCACTTGCTGCTGGTTTTTAAATATAACTGAGTTAAGCTGCAATATCATCTTAGCGCTGCGTTAGTTACATCTCTCCCATTATGATGACTTACTTTAGCATTTCTTTGATGTTTTAAATATTCTGAAAATACGTTTGTATTTTTTACCTAAAACTGTTCAACTATGCAGATGGTTAGGGTGCTTCGTTCTCTATATTTATTATTAATTTATCATTTCACTATTAGTACCTACCAGTTCAAGGTATGTACTATTTCTACGGGAAACAGACAAGAATCCTTGCGACCTAACATAGATGAATTTTAATCAAAGTCTCTACAGACACTTGAAAAAGGTATAATTTTAGTTTTCAGCATTTAAAATTAAATTCATCTCAACTAAGTACATCTAGCTTTGCTATCGCAACTGGAGCATGGGCGAGCTCAACGCAAAGAGAAAAGCATCAGAGACGAGGCTGCATTTTTTCCCCAAACTAACACCCCGATACGAGTCCATCAACATCCCCCACATCAGCACGACACGGCCCCAGCTCCTCCAGGGGTTTCTCGTGTAGTTAGGACCGTTCCTCAGCTCTACACTTTTCTCTTCTGTGTCTTTTTCGGGGTTGACTTTGCAAGGAAAAGCCAGCAACCTGAGTTAAGTCACAATGCTGTCATTTACTGAAGTTTTCACTATCAGATTTCAACTGTCGAACGATCCTCGTAATTGTTGAAGAGAACCAACTGTGTCAAGATCGAGTTTTCCACGCCCTGTTGGGTTTGATTTCGTGGTTATTCATTCGGAGTTTTGCCCCTACGTGCACAGGTGACAGTGGTACGTGAGTGTCCCTGCTTCTCCGTCTCCTCATGTGCATTGTTGTATCGTACGACGTGTCAAAAATGGTCACCCACGTGCTTTTTCTACATTTTGAGGGATAGTTTTAGAGAGTAGATTCTTTTTCTCTTCTTTATAAATTATTTTTTATTTATATTTTATCAGTAATTTGAATGGCTATGAGTAGGAATCTAGTCATGTTTGAATAATTTTAAATAGTACTTTTCTAGAATACTTAGCGTATTTAAGTTTTCAAATGTATTATCATTATTTACATGTTCTTATGATATCTCTCTCTCTTCATCTACCTATATATCTTTTAAAATATTTCTAATACTTATTCGCACTACTCATTTTTCACCTTGATCACTGAGACAAGAAGTTGTCCATTTATTAGTCTTCCCAGAGGTATTTTTAAAAAATATAATATCTATCATTCTGTGTATGTCTTTTGGTCTGGGTTTTCTATCAAATCCTGTTTTAATTGAATTTCCAAACTTCTA
>NW_011892307.1:4108-5740 GCF_000151845.1 Pteropus vampyrus
TCTGCCCTTTTATGAGTCCATCCCTGTTTCTTTCCCTCACCCCCCCCACCCCCAACCTGGCAACCATCACACTACTGGAAGCAAAATGTAAGGATGGATGTGTGTCATTACGCTCAATGCACCGACTCATCTACGTTTCTTTGTTTTTATAAATTTCGAAAGGGGAAAGGCAAGGGAGAGCAACGGGAATATCGCCCCATGTCATTATTGTGTCATTATTACTTGGAAAATACTGTCTTCATTTCCACAAAGATGGCAAAGATAGGCAGGCTGGAAACAAAGGAGAACAACTAGAAAATCAGGCCAAAAAATATCCCAAAGGGCATCGGGAAGATAAGGTAGCGATGTCTTAAGAATTAAGAAATAATCTGAATAAAGTAAGAAAAAAGTTGAAATACATAAACAATTGCATATGAAGGCTGATAAACATATACAGTCATTAAGAAAGTGCTGTAATGGTGCAAGAGTTAATGAATTAAGTGAAAAATAATAGAATTCGGAAATAGATACATATCTACGGATTCTTGAGCAATAGCAATAGTCGCCTAGTGGATAAATGTGAAAATGCATATAGTGCTGAAAATCTCATGTAGATTGTCGATCTCGATATGAAAGTTGAAACAAAAATGCTCTGAGTGACATATCGAACATATTCTGATAGGGGAGACAAATATTTCTTGATTTGAGAGCAAGCGAAGATTTCTTAAATCAGATTAAAAATTAAAGATGAAGGAAAATTTGCTAAATTGGGCAACATTAAACTCGATCATGAATGAGGATCCTGTACTTTCTACTCAACCTTTCTATAAACCTGAAAGTGCTCTTAAAAATAGTCTACTCATTTAACAAAAAGTTTAATTTTAAAAGTTAGGTCTTCTGTTTATCAAAAGGCAACATTTAAACAGTGAAACACAAGCCGACAACATATTTTTATTACATATACTTGAAATGCATAAACCCTATGAAAGGCCCATTCCACTTGGAAGATTTATCCAAGAAAAAGGCATGTATGTGTCCTTTGAAAGTCATATACAACACTATCCAGAGGAGCATTATTCATAATAAGCCCAAACTGGACACATCAAAATATCAAACAACGAGAGAATGAGTAATGTTTTGGAATATATTAATACAATGAATTATTCTACGGCAAAGGAAATGAACAATTTACTGCTGTCCACAACAGTGATGATAAATCTCACAAATATGACATTGAACCAAAGCAGCTGGTTTTAGAAGAACACTGTTCACTCTACGAAGATGGATGTGAGCAGAGACCGGAAAACTTACTGGATTCCGTTAACCAATGTCACCATAAAAAAAAATTAATTAAACAAACAAACAAACAAACGTCATGACAGGGGCTTTGGACTTCATAACATTCTCTCTGGCCAGGATCGGGTCGCATGGTGTTCACTGTGCCACGACGCGCTGAGCTCAACACTCCCTGATCATTCACGCTTCTACTATGTCACACTTCACACTAAGTTTATCGATAAAGACGTGAACACCGATGGCCTGTGCCATCTTAGTTGATCCTGTTATTGGAAACCCGGCCCACGACAGCAAAACCATTCCGTGTGTCACGTAAATTCCGGTGACTCGGTTGTGACATCTGTATCGTTATGTTCA
>NW_011892308.1:0-1352 GCF_000151845.1 Pteropus vampyrus
ATGCTCAAGCATCAGGAGTGAGATGCCACGACTTCTGCAATTACCTGCAGATGGTCCAGCCACCTACCTCCACACGAACACAGCAGAACGGTCACTATGGCTGAACCAGGCGAGCAGCCAGGTGTCCGTCGCACTGTTCTAGTTCCAGTTTGGGGAACCTGGCTGAGGAGGAGAGCAAGTCCTCCTTCCAGCTGTCACCGTCCCCCAGCTCATCCCTCTAGCACCCTGACCCCACACTGCTCATGGCCGCAGGGCCTGCGATTCACGGGTCCCTGTCTCTGTCCCTCACAGCGTGGAGCCTCAGCCCTTCTCTGCAGCTGAGATTTACAGGCCACTGCCGTCGCTCTCGTCACTCTGCCAACTCTCCTGCCCCTCTCCCTGCAGTGTCCCCGATGTCCACTCTCCACCATCCCATACCCAGAAAGCAGAACAGGGAAACGGTGCAAGCCACTGCCCCTTGAACATGAGCCTGTCCTGCAAGGGCCCCCAGCGTACCTGGAAGCAGGCCGGCCCCCTGCCCCACCCCTTCCCCGCCTTGTATGGCCATGGCAGACTTCCTCCCCGTCCTCAAACCCGACTGCCCCTTCCCATCCTCGCTGCCAGCGCTGACCAGTCTTCCCGCTTCCCAGAGGAAGCTGATGCCTCTGGAAGGAACGACCTGCCAGGGGTGCCCGCATCGGTGCTGGGTGCAGCCCGCCATCCATGCCCAAACCCCACCCCACCTGTGACGCTGCACCAACACCTTCCTGCTGAAGCAGCCGAGCACCCGGCACCTGTTTATTTTCCTGCCCTAAAGCAGAGGAAACAATGTCCCACACTCAGCCCCTCTCCCCCATCCACTGCGGGCCCCCATGAGGCCCCCACACCATTCTCTCCTGTCTAGTCGGCTTTTATCTGAAACACACCCCGACTTGAACCCTGCTAACCCAATGGCCGTCAGTCCTTAGCCTCGTCAGCAGCGGCCTGACAGCCACTCTCCTCAAGGGCTTGTCTCCATGTGGCCTGCGGGACGCCACGCCAGCCCCCTTAGTCCTCCAGCCCAGCTGTCCACACTCCTGGAGCCAGCTTGTCAGTCTGGCTCGGACTTGCATCTCCTCACTCCGCACTCAGCCCCATCACCTCTCCTGGCCCAAAGCTTCCCCACGCACGTGACCCCCGACGGCTGGCTCTACTCTGACCTCTGTGACGAGTGGAAACAAGTCCAGCAGATGCCTCGGGCACCGCAAGCCTGCCAGGCCTGCACCCAGGCTCCTGACGCCTGTGCCCGAGAAACCCTTGCTATCTCGTGGCCCCGCGGGGCACATGGGAACGCTGAACTGGGGCACGCTCCTGGGCCCCTTCTTGCGTCGCAC
>NW_011892308.1:2841-3803 GCF_000151845.1 Pteropus vampyrus
CAGACAATTTACTGTGCAACATGCTGAGGGGTCAGAGACGCCAGACCCGCACAGAAGATAGTCTGGCCGGGACTGAAGCTGGGGCTCTTGGCATAAAAACCACATTTAAACCACGAAACTGGATGTGATCGGCCAGTGAGGGGAAAGCCCAGGGCGTCAGGTGTCCTGAATCAAAGGAAGAAATCATGTGGCGAGGAGCCAGGCACATGGCGAGGAGCCAGGTCCCATGTGCCCTGAGAGGTGGCCAGCAGGTGGCCAGCAGGAGGCCGCAAGGGAGGGGCTGGACCGCTACCAGAACAGCGGCCTAACGAGAGCGCATTAGCAGGACACGCCATCTGCAGACGACGAAGCTTCGGGGAGCTTCTGCAAAGCGGCAAACAGGGCTCTGGCTGACGGACATGTGGTCAAGTCTCAGGAGTAACTGCAAGCGCGGACCAGCCAGGGGAGGACGCGGGGCAGGGATGCAGGAGCCGGGCCGCTCCAGGCCTAAGAGGGCCTTGCCTGTGGGCGCAGACAGGCCCCCCAACGAAAGGGCCAGACTGAGCACTCAGGCTCACGTGCCACAGGCAGCAGGAGGGCGGGACCCACAGCAGGTTCTCAGCCAAAGGGGACACAGGACCTTCAGGGGAGGGGAGGGCGGGGCGCAGTGAGAAGAGGGGGAGGTACCATGGGTCCTGGGGGGAGGGGACGGGGAGGCCTCTGCGGTCCGTGCTCTCGACTTTGAGGTGAGCCTGCCCCCCAGGAAAGCTTTCCTCCAGCGAGTTAGGTATCATGGGTGCAGGTAGGAGGAGCCAAAGCATAGTGGCTTGAGTAAAGGGAGCAGAGAATACGTTAGAGTAACGGTTATAACTCTGGGGTTTAAGGACATGAGAGGGTAGATCTGAAGGTCCTAAGGGGACCAAAAGACTACTGGGGTCACAAGAATAGGAGGAGTGACAAAAATCTTTCGGGGTCACAAAAGA
>NW_011892308.1:5311-6461 GCF_000151845.1 Pteropus vampyrus
CTGGCTGTCCCCGTCTCCCCCTCTCCTCAGGCCTCCCCGTTCCCTGAGACACAACAGCAGGGACATTAGGCCTCCTAACAACCCTGCAGTGGCCTCTACGTGTTCACATGAGAGGAAGAGCTCCACGTCTCTCACTTTAAAGCAGAAGCTGAACATGACCGAGCTCAGTGAGGAAGGCAGCTGAGAGCCGAGCTGGGCCGAACGCTTGGCCTCTTGTGAGTTGGCCAACCTGTGAGTGTAAAGGGAAAGTTCTGGAAGGAAAGTAGCAGTGCTGCTCCAGTGAGCACACGAGTGAGAGAGCAAATCGGCCTCGTTGCTGATACGGAGGACGTCTCGAGTCGGGATAGAAGTCAGCCCCCCACTCCCTCAAGCCAAAGCCTGGTCCAGAGTGACGCCCTGCCTGTCCTCAGCCCTGTGAAGGCCGAGAGGCGAGGAGGCCGCAGGAGAAAAGGCTGAGGCTGGCAGAGGCTGGACCATGAGGTTTCGGGAGAGAACTCGTCTCCACGACGAAGGGCGAGGTGAAGCGGCAGGTGCTGACGGGGAAGCTGCAGCGAGGTGTCCAGGTCCGGCTAAGAGATCAGCGAAGGCACCGCACCAAATAACAGATTTTCAGTGTAGATGAAACAGCCTCATACTGGAAGACGATGCCATCTGGACTCTCATAGCTGAGAGAGGTCCGTGCCTGGCTTCGAAGCTCCCGAGAACAAGCTGACTCTCATTAGGGGCTGATGCAGCTGGTGACTTTAAGATGAGCCAGTGCTCATTCAGCATTCTGAAAATCCTAGGGCTTCAAGAATGACGCTGAGTCTGCTCTGCATGGGCTCTGTGAGTGGAACGACAAGCCTGGGTGACAACATCTTTTTATAACTGTTTACTGGGTGTTTTAAGCCCACTGTTGAGACCTGCTGCTCAGAAGAAAGGATTCCTTCCCAGATATGACTGCTCGTTGACAAGGCACCTGGTCACCCAAGAGCTCTGGTGGAGACAGACAGTGAGATCGATGTTCTCATGCCTGTGAACACAACACCCATTCTGCAGCCCACCAATCAAGGAGCGATTCTGAATTTCAAGTCTCATTATTTAAGAAATGCATCGTGTAAGCTGTAGCTGCCGTAGATGGTGATTCCTCTGATGGATCCGGGCACAGTGA
>NW_011892309.1:0-2389 GCF_000151845.1 Pteropus vampyrus
TCCCTTTTTGCCTTGGCTATTGGGGAACACAAAAGTATTTTATTTTCTATATGGTAGCTGCAATCCTTTCTCCCTTGTCCTTAGCTTTTTTTTTTCAGTCACATGTCTCTAGTTATTTTAAAGGAACTACCCAAATGTCTTTTTTTTTGGTCAGAAACTTCAACTCCTTCTTTGGAAATTGGTGAAGTTTAAAAGAATTAATATGATCATTCTATATTTTAAGGAAAAAATATGTTTTTTTAGTTTCTTGATAGCAAATAGGAGTATGGGCAGAATACTTTCCCACAAATCTTAAAGAAATAAGGGGCACAACACCACAAACAATCCACTAGGGCATATGGTTTAGGTGGTTCATATGGCCATCCTCTTGGGCAAAAATCCCTGGGGAAATTCATGTCCCCCTCAGTAATCACTGGCAAGTCTCTGCTCCCTACCATATATGTGGTGTAAGGCGTTTTGAAAATGCAATGGCTAAACAAATCTAGTAGTATCTTTAAACTGTTGGAACTGGTAAGTATCAATGAGTCTGCAAGCATTCTTTCTGGTAAACTTATATGAGGTGTGACATCCAAGGCCCTAATTCATTTTCAACTCCATCTCTCGTACAGGTTATTTCTCAGTTCTCATCTTTGCTACTTTATAAGGATTTAACGCCCATCTGATTCTTATGCTAACATTTTTGGCAGTTTAAAAAGTTTTCAGTCCAGGCTTGTTCACTACATTTAGATTGCTTACATCTTAGAAAGTTCTTTTGAAAACAATGTTGTTTATTCCGAGTTCAACACTTCAAATCAACAAACATGTATTTAGCTACTAGTAAATATGTCTTTAGTGCCTGTGGATGGGAATGAAGGTGGGGCGGAGGGCCAAAGATGAAAAGACCAGGTATCCCTCTATGACAGGAGAAAGGCCGAGGGCCTCTGACAAGGCAGCAGTCGACAGGTGCTTATGAGGAATGGAACACGCCATGTTTGAGAAGCACAGAGAAGATGCATTGGGAGGGGGAGGGGATGCCGGTGGCAGGGAGCTGTGGGAAGGAGGGATGAAGCAGGTGGCTTTGGAGTGGGGCCTTGAAAGAGAGATAAGTATCAAGAATGGGAATAGGAGAGCAGAGAGGAAGGAGGTAAGTTGAAAGGGTAGAGGGGAGGCAAGACCGAAACAGGATGTCACAATGCAGTTTCAGGCATGATTAATCGATAACAGGAGAATGCAGTAAATAGGTGATCATTTATTGAAATTAAGGCTGGGAGGTTAAAGAGGACTTGTGGCAGTTCACGTGGAGCCTGGCATTCCATGCCTACGTGATCGTGCTCTCTGGTCATACAGCCAATGAGGAGGTTATCGTCTCTGACACACTCTGAGCAGAGGCTGAGGGGAGAGGACTTAAGTGCCACAAATGAGACAGTTTGGAAATGGGAGGGCCTGGAGGAAGGGGAACTGGACAGCAAAGTCCAGTTCTCTTCTTGCATGTTTTAAATTAAACTGAATTGAATTGAACACATTAATGAGAAGATACTAGACTTATCCAGAGAATTCATTCTAACGAGTGCAGTCAAACAGGAGATAACTTAGATTAGGGCCTTCTCAGGTAGTTCTGAATTTTAAAGGAAACCTTAATTATGTAGTTTAGACCTAATGCATGCTTTTCTCTGAAAATCACACTTCTCCTAAAATTCCTTTTAATTAGCTCTTTTTTTCCTCTCTCTCTTTTTTGTTCAAGGCCATTAAAAAAAAAAAAAAGACCATATGGATGCCACCCTCAATCCTGGGTGAAATGAGCAAAGAGGGCCAATCAGTGGTCTGTGTCATTTTAGAACAAATGTTCCTATGTACAGGGATGCCAAAATCATGTTCTGGGGCTTTCAGCAAAGAGAAACCATCACGGGTAGTCCATCTCTAGCTCTCATTATCTAGCTATGAAGGCCTTCTGCCACACACATAAACAAACAAATCCTTAAGAGGAAACGTAAAAGAAATCTCATATGTAGCTATAAATAGCTAGATTTGGGAATAGATCCACATTTGGGAATGTACACACAAATATAAATCCAAGATGGCAACTATTAGATAATAGAAAGGTTCAGGTAACTTTCTAACTTAGCCAATCATTTTAAATTTTCTTTCATGAAAACTTACCAAATATTCACGAGAGCAGCCACTGGTAATAAAATGAACAATTTGGCTTTTTATTCTTGCGCCTGTGAAGTTGCTGGCTTGCTGGAATGGTCCAAACAAGACAGCAGCAGGCAATAACAGGCTAAAACACCCAGAATGATTAGCGTATGTGGAGCGGGTCACACTCAGAATCTTCCTGTCTGCTGGCGAGCGTTAGAAGCACCTAAGCGAAGCCATAGAACCTTGGTGGATAGTGACAAGTGGAAGGGTGACC
>NW_011892309.1:4379-6779 GCF_000151845.1 Pteropus vampyrus
TACCACAGGTCCTGGGCTGGGACAGGCAGTGTAGAGCAAAGGTACAGGCAGACCAGAGGAATATCGTGGGCTCGGTTGCAGACCCCGCAATAAAGTGAATATTGCAGTAGAGCTAGTTACACAGATTTCTTGGTTTCCCAGCGCATCTAACAGTTATGTTGGCACTATAATTGTTGTCTATTAAGTGTGCAATGGCATTGTGTCTAAAAAAGCAATGTACATACCTTAATGAAAAGTACTTCACTGCTAAAACATGCTAAGCATCATCTGACCTTCAGCGAGTCATAATCTTTTCACTGGTAGTTGCCACGGACCTTCAATTTGTACAAAACATGATTTATCTGTGAAGTGCAATAAAACCAGGTATGCTGTACTGGCATCGGATGGCCCCGACTCTGCTCCCAGCTCCAGGTCCCAGTCTCATCATCTGCAAAGTAACCAGGTAGAGACTAGCTTTCTAGGGTCCATTCCAACTCTACTAGTTCACGTTACCTTTGGCAGGTTTCACTATGAGATGAGCATCCTTCATTGGGGAAACTCCATGTGTCTTGAGGTTTTATCGATGAGAACTTACTGATGCAATTCTACCTTTAAAAAAATCCCTTTTTACCCCTCACTGAACTCTCTTCAGTAATAATGAGGTCTTAAGAAGTTTGATAATTTGGTGTATCAGAGTTTATTTCATTAATACAGTACCCTCCATTGCTGGCACCACACTTTACCATTTCTTCACCCAAAAGAGAGGTGACTTTTGAGAAGCAATACAGTAGCGTTGGGAAAATAGGTACCGTGGCCAGGGGAGAACTTATGATGTGTCTGCGGCTTAAGGATATGTAAATGAGGTAGCTCATGTGAACAGAAATATTCTGAAATATACTTATAATTAAGCCCAAGATATAGATACACATTTATAAAGAATACAAGTGAAGACTTGAGAAGCGGGAAGGATCATTTCCCAGAAGCAGGAGCATCTCAGCAGCCAGAAGGAGAGGTGACATGGAGACCTGGGCCAGGCTTAGTCCCACTGCCCAGAATCTTTCCTGAGCTCATTCTCCCAGGAAGGGTCTGAAGGAGCTGCTGACATTTCTCATAAAAGAATCAATGAATCTTCGTTTCTTCCAGCCTGCTCATTTGACCTTATTCAGTTTTGAAACAGAGACGAAGGAAAGAAAGAATGAAACCAGTGGGTAGGATGGGGGTGGGCAGAAAGAACAGAGAAGGGGGTGTCAGCGCTATGGAACCCACAGGCAAGACCGTCACCCAGGATGTTATTGTTTGCTTGCTGTAGTCTTATTTGTTCCTGCTTCTCATTTCACATTCTCGCCCTGATGTAATAAGTTGCCGTCTTCCCAGCCATCATCCCCTTATTGACAAGCAAATGTCACCCATGTTTGATTGACATCCATTGCTCCTGAATGCAAAAGTATGATTTACGAATCAATTCTACTTGTTTATTTCAAGCCGTTCTTGTGTGTCTTATGTATGTGTTGGTGGGATAACTTGCCTAATATCTACTCTGGGGGCTTGGCATTAATATTATACACTCAGGCTGTTCCGTCATCTGCTCTCCCACTGCAAATGGGGCTATTCTTTCTCTCTCTCTTTTTTTTTTTCTTTCCTATTTTCCCCCAGCACACAGGCAGGAAATGTGCTATGGAGTTTATAGGACTCTTTCCACAGCTTAGGAAAAGATCTTGCCCAGTACTTTGTTAAATACTGCTTGCTTTATCTTAAGACTTTTGAAGGCATTTTGACAAGTGATAATTTCTCATGCATGTAGTACCTTTAAGTAAGTGCAACTCCAGATCCAATGGCTGTATCTCCTGAAAGCTGCTAAAATTGTAAGCCTGTAAGTAGAGTACCTATGTATGCACTCACCATTCATAGCATTTGTAAAAAGAACTAAACTCTCCCTCCTTTTTGCGGTGGGTATGTTCATTTAAAATCGTTGAGAAATGTCCTTTGACTTTTCAACATACCTTACTGTTCTCTGGGGAACATCTTATTTCGTTTTAGAAGGCTAGCAAGGAAAACCATAAGGTTAAAAACAGTCACACCTACCATCTGGAAAATTCTAAAGGGCCCTCCTTATGTTAAAAGTGGCATTTTGAAAAACACCTGAAGCACTGATTGTAAGTGAGCCTGTATAGAAATATTGTTAACCAAAACACCCTCCTTTCGACCTTCTTCTCCACCTTCCAACCGGTGCTGCTGGCAGTGGGGACACAGGTGTGACCCTTGAGTCCTAAAGTCTGCCGCACATTTGGCTCCCCTCCCCCACCATGTATGTCCAGGGCGAGGGCTGCCATGGCCTGGGTTCAGCAAGGGAATATTCAGGATCTCGCTGTTCATCTTTGTGTGGAGAGAGGAGAGAGGAGAGAGAGAGTAAGAGAGAGGGAG
>NW_011892309.1:8009-10319 GCF_000151845.1 Pteropus vampyrus
CCCCGGCCTGAACGCCGCTGGGGCCATCAGCGCCGCCACCTACAGCACGGTGCCCAAGATTGCCTTCTACGCCGGCCTCAAGCGGCAGCACGAAGGCTACGAGGTGCTCAAGTTCGACGACGTGGTCACCAACCTCGGTAACCACTACGACCCCACCACCGGCAAGTTTACCTGCTCCATCCCGGGCATCTACTTCTTCACCTACCACGTCCTGATGCGCGGAGGGGACGGCACCAGCATGTGGGCTGATCTCTGCAAAAACAACCAGGTGAGTGCAGGCAAGCAGCGGGGAGGGCGGGGAGGGAGCGCGGGAAGGTGCGGGCGAGAGGGAGGAGACCCCGGAAATGGGGTGGGCGCCCACAGAGGGAGGGCGCGGCGGCAGCCGGGCTGCCGGGAGCCGTGCGAGGGAGGACGCTGTTCCCCCCTGGAGCTGCGGGGTCAGAAGCCAAAGAGGGTTCCGGCGCCCCGAGAGCGCGGCTCCGAGCCTCCCACCTGCACTCGGTGTTTGCGTGAGAGCAGGACCCCCGAGGGGCTGGAGGCCGGTAGCCGCGGCCCCTGAACAGCTTGCGCGCTGCGGAGCCCCGAGCAGCAGGAAGCGACCCCGCTGTGGCATGGTCCACGGGCTTCGGGTCGCTGTCAGGCTTTGGCGGGAATGGAAGGGCTGGGGGAGCCCGGAATGGGCGTGCCAGGGCGACAGACCCAAACCCGGGGGAGACAGACAGAGACCCGAGGGAACAAGAAGGGGCCCGAAGGAGTGAATACTTGCGGGACCTCGAGACCTGCGGTCGCAAGGTCCCTGCAGCATCGCAGACCGGGAAACCCACTTGCAATCAAATCCAAGTCACAAACTCTGGTTTAGTTTTCAGAGGAAGGAGAAGAGGGAGAGGTAATGAGTGCAGATAACAGAAGGAAAAGTTGAGACTCATGGCTGACATGGTAAAACAGGCTCCCCAACACAGCGCCCAAACGCCTCTTGCTGGAGTACGTCCTAGGATGCGCAGGCAAGTGGCAAGGAGGGCCAGCACAGAGCCCAGCCCTGGGTTGTCCCCATCCCAGCCTTCTTGCTCCCGCTCACACAGGGCAGTGGCCTTGGCCTTGACTGTGGACATAACCTCAGATTATTCCTCAGCGCAAGGACTTGCTCTCCAGAGCCAGTCAGCATTGTCACAGGGCCATGGGCTATAGTTTTATGCTGGAGCCACTTTTCCATTTGCTTGAGAAATTTGTGGTCACTGCAAAACCAAAGAGTGTGATCTCCTAGTTAGAAGAGGAAAATGATATTTGTAACTGCCTAAAAGTGTAATCGACCCCTCTACACATGCTGAATCAGCAGCAGATGGGGGCAGAGGCCTTGCAGCCTGCAGCCTGTGGTCAGGGCTCAGTTATTGGGCCTCACTTTGCTTATTGGGTGGCACAGGGAGTGGCCGGCCCTGCACGGTGCCATTCACTGCCAACTGTGGTTTAACAAGGGCTCTCAGGCTTCATTCAGGTCTCTCGCCCCTTGAATTCAGACCTTTTTAGCTACAACCCAGGTTTCTGTTAAGCAAAATTAAAGCTGGATTTTTCCCCCCCTAACTCAGCGTCAGAATTCTTTCAAAAGTGAAAGACAAATACCTAAATGTACACAAGATAGAAAGGACAAAAAATCTTGTTCCTCCCCCTTCCTAACACCCCTCACTTATATAAGGGACCCTCAGAACTAGTAGAACAAAAAGAGGAAAAATGGCCACCAGGAGGCACTGGTAGGGTTGTTTATTATAGTTATTATGCACGAAAATAATATTAAGCTAAATAAAAATTATTCACAGCGCAGTGGCATAGTTATAGGTAAATGGCTAAAAAGGGCATGACTCACTGTACCAATATAGAGCCATTGTGTCACCCTTACAAAGTGGCTAATGAACAGCGCCTCAGCAGGCAGCCATGAGGCACCCATTTATTTACAAATTGGTTCTCTTCTGACTCAAAGGTTAGCTCTGGAAATTACTGTCAGGCCGAAGAGGTTGTTTTTAGAGATATTCATTATAATGGAATAAGATTCAAGTTTAATCAGCCAAACGTATAAAAGTGCTCACATCTTTAAATACCTGGAATTTGCAATGGCAAGAAAACCAGAGAATAATACATTTAAATTAGTTTAAATGTTGATGCCTAAATAGCTAAGTCCAGGTATGTTACACTGATTCCAAGAACACCATTCCACATACGTGTTCTCCGTGCGTTTTGTTTTAAAAATTATTTCATTGTTTGGAGCGTAGAATGCTCCTTTGTATCATCCTAGCATGCACATTCTTTGAGGATCAGGAAAAA
>NW_011892310.1:0-1916 GCF_000151845.1 Pteropus vampyrus
AAGTCACCTCCTCAAATATAATCTTCATTCGAAAGGCTGACCTGGGTGGTCCTTCAGTCACTTTGCAAGGCTCGGATACCATTCATCACCTGGACCCCCAGTGAGCCAAACCAAGAGCACTCAAGAAAAAACACTGGATAAAAATGTTTGAACCTCAATGTTGCAATACTTTCTTCTTGAGCCTCAAAAGATGCAGGTTCCAATTTGAAGACTTAATTTGTCAGCTGATTAAAAAAAAAAAAAGTATGTAGGGAATAGATAGTCTAAGTTAGACGTGGAAAGTGGTGACTACTCAAATGCCACAGACGAGCTAACGGTGTGTCATACTGTGTACAAACTCTTTCACATAAATTACCTCCAGAAGCTAGACTCTAAATATTGAACCACCAGCATGGTGTACACCCAGCCCAGTCAGAACAGACGGCGGCGGGCTGTAAACAACTGACACAGCTGTGCTGGGCATGCCAGGTGAATCCCAGCCCCGGCGAGTTCATCCGAGGTCGCCATTAAGGCTGAACCTGTTTTACCAATAGGTTTAAGAAGAAACTCAAAGGTGAGGAAACTCGAGCTCAGAGAAGTTAAGAAGTATCCTGGACCAGCCAGCCAGTCCACGGAAGAGATGAAGTTCAAATTCACATCCTCTGACCCCTGCTCCCTCCTCCTCCCACTACACAGGTGACCGAGAATGTTCTCCGGGAGCTGAGGTTGTCCGGAGCCCCGTGCCCCATGGGACAGTGAAGCTTTCGGGACCTCTGAGAAGACACATTTTTAGATCCTGTGGGACAGGTGACCTGGATGGACAGCATGTTCAAGCCAAGGTCAGCCTGAAAGATGATGTCGGCTCCAACTAGTACCACTGTCGTCTGGTTTCTTACTGTCCCAGATGACCGTTTCAATTTGCTCTGGTCAGCATTCTGCATGGTCCACTAACAGGATATTATTACTTTATTAAGACGGGGAGCAGTGCCGGGAATGGAACCGAGTGTTTTGAGGACTCTCGTGATAAATTCACCTGTAGCCTCATCAGTACATTCCACAATAATGAGACCCGGCTGGAGAAATCTCCCTTATCCTCTTCTTCACACTTTTCTGACTACCCGGTGGGTGTGTGGAGGGAGGCCTGGGGGGCTGGTGTGGGCAGTCAGGCATCCCTGGCCCAGGCTTCTAAAACCTTCCTGCTGTTGGCTCATGTTCGCATGTTTGTTGATCTAGCAGCCCCCAGGGCACAGGAAATGCTTGCTGGGGAAATGTTTGTTGCTTGATTGAGTGAATGAGTAAGTGAAATAACTGAATGAATGAATTAGTGAGTAAGTTAGTGAATGAGTAAGTGAGTGGTAGGTATGTGGGCAAGTGGCCAAGGGCACTAATATTCAGAACTTAGTCCGTTCCTGGAACCCCTCACGTGGAATGCCCCAAACATGCATTTCTTAAGGGCAGGGCATGGTTAAACACACAGCCAGACCCTGGCTTATCTCATTTGATCCCCCTCGATGGCAGGACAGTACAACGAACACTTAGAAAGCAAAACCTGACCCAGGGCCCCTGACTGCAGGTATGGTCTCCTCCATGACGACATGCCAGCAGGTTCCCTACAGTCCTCTGAATGTCCACCCTGTGCCCGCTGCCATCACGCTGTCCACTCAGCTGGAAAGCCCTTTCTCCTCCCTCAGTGCCTTCCTAATAGCCCGTCTCAGGACACTGGGCCAAGTCCACATTCCCCCGGAGGCCCTCCTCACCGCACTGGCCCTCGCCCACCTCCCCTGGGTCTGTTGGCCGCCCTGGCTGAAGTCTTTGCTCATGCTTTACAGTGGGTCCTGACTTTGCCACGGTCGGGGGGAGCCTAGCACCAGGCCCCACAGACGGGTATTTGTGGGTGAAGAGCTAAGACGTTATGGTTGGGTTAGACTTTTTCCTTC
>NW_011892310.1:3872-5632 GCF_000151845.1 Pteropus vampyrus
GGCTCCCAGAGAGCCCCCAACCCCACCTCAGGGAGGGAGCACACCCTAGCAGGGGCCTGGGAGTCACCCGGTCTGAATATCACCGTCTTTGAATGGACGCTGACATGCAAGACATAGTCTTGAATTATTAACCAAGTCGGCTCACCTGCTCTCTCAGTCGAGGACCATACTCAGATCTAACTCACAGGGTAGGGTTCCTGTGAAGACGAAATGGGTTGATGCCTGTGGTGCCTCGAAGGGAACCTGGCACTCAGTAGGTGGCTCAGTAGACATAAAATTTCACACTGTGGGGACGCTGCTCGTTCATTCAGCATTCTATTTTCTCACCGAGACTTAAAGGGTATTTTGCTGAATGCTTCTCATCCCCCTTCATTCATGAAAGACCTCCAGGGTCCCCAGCTAAACAAGCATATGGCAACCTATGCTAGTCACCTATCAATTAAGCACAAATTTTGACAGGATTAAAAAAAAACAACAACCTATTTCTGCAGCATTCCTGCCTTCCTTTCCACCCCATCTCTCCCTTCCAAATCCTCTAAAGATTCCTAGCAGATAATTTATTAACCCCTGACGGGTTATGGAAAACGAGTTTCGGTAACATGAAGATAAATGTCACGTATAAAGTTGCTTTCCTGAACCAAACAGCAGCACCCTCACCAAATCGTGACAAGCCGGGGAGAGGAAGATTAAAATCCCGCCATAAAGCAGAAGCCCTTGGTGTTGCTAGGAATCTCTGTCCTTAAGCGAAAACTGCAGCCGGCATGGCCTCTCCTCCTCCCTGAAGTGGAAAATGAACCACTCGCTGGCTCCCTTGAGCAACAGGGGCCCCTGGGCTGCATTTATCCCCCTGGAGAGAGGCGGGAGAGGCGGGCTGTCTGCCCACCCCGCAGCCCAGGCTTAGTCTACATGGCATTTTCCATTTTCCCAGGCCAACGTGGATGATTCGCTGCCAGCCAGCCGAGTGGCGAGGCTGCTCCGGGTGAGAACTCGGCCTTCCAGAAGCAGTGGGGCTGACGCTACATGGGAGAGTAGGTAGACCTCCCATCCGCACCCCAGAAACCCCCTTCGCATGGGGCTGCAGCATCGAAGCTCACGCCACTCGGCCCCCAGGTCTGTGAAGCAGGGCCCCCTGCAGGAGCTGCTTTTTTGGGCAGACACATCCTTTTTCCTATTATAGTTACAACAGAAACAATAAGCAGTAAATCCACCAAAAGTCCTTACGGCTCCCGCAGACCAACGTTCTCACACTACCCATGGAAACTTGTCAATGCACAGACCCTTTGATTCTCTGGTCCAAGGGGCTTCTCAAGCTTTAAAAATAAATATTAACACTGAAAAGATGCTTTGTTTCGCTTTGACTCCCACAGCTGATGATCGAAGGCTCCAAATGAGATACTTTCAGGGTGAGAGACAACTCATTTTTGCCTCTGCAGTCAGAACCGAAAAAGTTTTCGCCTTGTTCAGCCTGGGGTTACTAATTTGGAGGGTGCCAGTTTTAGAGATCGGTTCAGTTTGACTTGTAAATGAAAGGTGTAACCTCACCAAAATTACCCCGCTGTGGGCCTGCCCCCCACCAACGCGCCTCAAACACCCCTCTTTTCTATGTTGGGGTGAGGCAGTAGTTCACTGAAATCATTAGAAAGTTCAGGAAACCAGGAGGTGAAAAGCAAGCAAGTAGAAGGTGATGAATTCCCGTGGCAGAGGGCCTCGCCTACAGAGACGGGAAGGATTCGGCTTTCCCTGACAACAGGGCTCCCCAG
>NW_011892310.1:8387-9415 GCF_000151845.1 Pteropus vampyrus
CGCCATGGAGCATCGTTCCCCGCTCCACGGGATGTACAAAGCCCCGCCCCTCCGGCAGGCGCTGTCGCCTGGTCCACACAGGCGCAGACACATGGCGGCCAGAGCGGACAAGAAAAAGGCACCTTAAAGAAACGGAATGGACCCAATCCTGAAAGGTTTAACGAGGACTCGACGCATGCATCTAGGGACTGGCTGGGCCCGTCCAAACAGAGGCTTCGCAGTTATGGTCAGTGAGCTAGAAAGACCAACAGTGGCATTATCCATGCCAACCCCGGCCGACTCACCGAGGGAGTCTCGGGAGTAGGTGTGTGATGTCGTTCATCCCGGTGCCATTATCTTGACACCAACCCGGTTTCCTGACTTCCTTTGTTCGGATGCTGTGCTCACCAAGCTTCCTCTGAAGCCCATCTGGGTTCCCAGAAAAACCTGCCCACAGAGAGGGCAAGGGCTGCAGGAAAGTACACCTGCCACCTTTCAAATGACTAGGCTGGCATTCTGGTGTGAGCACCTCTCCACTGGGCTATTATTAATGGGAGCCGGCCCCTAAGAGCTTGATCCGTCCTTGGAGGATGGACAAATCAGGGGTCTGAGGTGCCAAGATGAGGTTCAGACCCAAGACTGGGGTGAATTCAGCAAGTGATGGCTGCCTTGGTGGTCTCTGGGGGTCATTCCCTTAGCCTCCTCTGAGACAGCCCCACAAATTGTTGAACGTCTTCCACGGCCACTTCCTGAACTTCTACACTTCTCGAGTGAAGACTGTAGGTTTGGAAACGAGCTGAGTTTGACGGGGTCGGGACGCCAGGCATGATTTCCTCGGCGCCAGAAGCAGCGAGACCTCTGCCCTGCACCTGAGCGACAGGGGACCTTCACAGCCAGTGTCAGCTCTGATGTGTTGAGTCCTGCGGCCACGCCTGATTCTGATATAATCAGATGGAAAGCCTGTCAAAAGGTTGACCGGAAGGTGTCATGAGAGATACTTCCTCCCAAAGAACACAGGACTTGGGGAGATGTAATATATATAGGAAATG
>NW_011892311.1:0-643 GCF_000151845.1 Pteropus vampyrus
GATGCTGTATCTCCTCAAAGGCTTTTTCTGCATCTATTGATATGATCATATGATTCTTATTTTTTAATTTGTTTATGTAATATATCACATTAATCGATTTACATATGTTGAATTGTGCCTGTACCACTAGGATGAAGTCCACTTGATTGTGGTGTATAATCTTTTGAATATGTTGCTGTATTCGATTCGCTATCGTATTTAGAATTTTTCCATCTGTATTCATGAGAGATATTGGTCTGTAATTTTTTTTGTGTGTGTTATCCTTTTCAGGTTTTGGTATCAGAGTAGTATTGGCTTCATAAAATGAGTTGGGAAGTATTGACTGCTCTTTGATGTTTTGGAAGTTTGAAGAAAATAGATATTAAAAATTTTTTGAATGTTTGGTAGAGTTCATCGGTAAATCCATCTGGACCTAGACCCTTATTTTTGGTAGGTTTTGATGATTGTTTCAATTTCCATACTGCTGATCGGTCTTTTTAGATTTTCCCGTTCTTCTTGACTTAGTCTAGGAAGGTTGTATTTTTCTAAGTACTGGTCCATTTCTTCTGGGTCACTAAATTTAATGTTATATACTTTTTCATAGTACTCTCGTATGATTCTTTGTATTTCTGCAGTTTCTGTCATAATTTCCCCTCTTTCATTC
>NW_011892311.1:1528-3135 GCF_000151845.1 Pteropus vampyrus
TAGTCTAGGAAGGTTGTATTTTTCTAAGTACTGGTCCATTTCTTCTGGGTCACTAAATTTAATGTTATATACTTTTTCATAGTACTCTCGTATGATTCTTTGTATTTCTGCAGTTTCTGTCATAATTTCCCCTCTTTCATTCCTGATTTTGTTTATTTGTGTCATTTCTCTTTTTTCTTTAGTGAGTCTAGCCAGGGGTTTGTCAATTGTATTAACCTTCTCAAAGAACCGGCTCTTTGTTGCATTTATTGTTTCTATTGTTTGTTTGTTCATTTGTTTGTTTGTTTTCAATTTCATTTATTTCTGCTCTAATTTTGATGATTTCTTTCCATCTGTTGATTTTAGGCCTCATTTGTTCTTTCTTTTCTAGTTTATTAAGATGAAGTGCTAGGTTGTTAATTTGGACTCGTTCTTGTTTTTGGAGATAGACCTGTAATGATATGAACTTTCCTCTTATGACCACTTTTGCCATGTCCCAAAAGTTTTGATATATTGTACTATCATTATCATTCATTTCTATGTATCTCTTGATCTCTCTTTTTTATTTCTTCTCTGACCCAGTTATTCTTCAGTAACATGTTGTTTAATCTCCATGTATTTGTGGTTCTTCTTGATTTCTTTCTGCAGTTGATCTCTAGTTTCAAAGCATTATGATCAGAGAATATGGTTGGCATCATTTCAACCCTCTCATATTTGTTGAGGCTATCTCTGTGCCCCAGTATGTAGTCGATTCTTGAGAATGTTCCATGTGCACTAGAGAAGAATGTATAAGCAGTTTTTTTGGGATGGAAGGCTCCGTAAATGTCAATTATGTCCAATTGTTCTAATGTATCATTTAAAGATGCTATTTCATTATTGATTTTCTGTTTGGATGATTTGTCCGTATCTGACAGTGGGGTGTTTAGGTCTTCTACTATGACAGTGTTTTGGTCTTTCTCCCTTTAGTTCTGTTTGTATATTGCTTTACATATTTTGGAACTCTGTGATTGGTAGCATGGATATTAATGTTTTATGTCCTCTTGGTGCATAACTCTCTTTATCACTATGAAGTGTCCCTCAGTAGCTTTCTTTACTTTTTTTATTTTGATATCTATTTCATCTGATATCAGTAATGCTACTCCCACTTTTCTCTGAATGCTACTTGCTTGAAATATCATTTTCTATCCTTTCACTTTGAGTCTATATTTGTCTTTGGAACTTAGATGTTTCTCCTGGAGACAGCATATGGTTGGGTTTTGTTTTTTGATCCATTCTGCAACTCTGTGCCTTTTTACTGGTGAGTTCAATCCATTTACATTTAGGGTGATTATTGAAATATGAGGTCTTCTTATAGCCATTTTATCTTTTGCTTTCTGGTAGCTCGGTGTTTCCATTGCTTTATTGTCCTTGTGTTTCTGTTTTCTTTATTTTGATTGACTTTTGTGGGGTTTGCCTACTTTTTTTTTGTTGTTGTTGTTGTTTGTTTTATGTTATATATTTCAGTTCTGAATCTTATGTGTGCGGTTACCATTATGAATATGAAAAGGAACAATACATACAATTGTTCATTTTCTTCTGCCATATCTCCTTTCCCCTATGTGAATTTGGATCTTTGAATCTTCCTTTTT
>NW_011892311.1:5780-8476 GCF_000151845.1 Pteropus vampyrus
CTGTCATATTTGTTTTTTACTTTTAGTTTTATATCTCACATATACATGAAAACATATGGTTCTCAACTTTTTCTGTCTGACTTATTTTGCTTAGCATAATAATCCCACATGTTGTCACAAATGATAGTATTTCATCTTTTCTTATGCTGAATAGGATTCCACTGTATATATGTACCACGTCTTCTTTATCTAATCGTCTATCAATGGACACTTTGGTTGTTTCATGTCTTAGCCAATGTGAACAATGTTGCTGTGAACATTGGGGTGCATACATCTTTGTGGACAAATATTTTCATGCTTTTTGGGTAAATACCTCGAAGAGTGATTGTTGTGTCATGTGGAAATTTTATTCTTAGTTTTTTGAGGAACCTCCATACTGTTTTTCATAGCAGCTGTACCAATTTACATTCCCACCAGCAGTGCCTGTGTTCCTATTTCCCCACAACCTCTTCGACACTTATTATTTGTCCTGTTTATAATAGTATTCTAACAGTATCTTATTGTGGTTTTGATTTACACAAGGTTTTCTTTTTGAAGCCATGTTGTTTTTGTCTTTGCTTTATTTTCAGTTCATATTGTCACCATCCAAAGCCTATTCTTTCTTGTATCACAGAGATTGCTATTGCTATAATGTGTTCTGCATCTTAGGTTAAATGTTAGCTGTCAGATATCACATTTTTCAAACCTCAACTTCTAGGTGACACGTAAGCATCTTGTTAATAGCTAATATGCTAGGGGGTTAGGGCAGAAAAATAAGTCATTAAAACATTTGCCAAAGATCATTTGGAACTCTTCCATCCATTTGGCAAGAGAATCCAGCAGAGATGGTCATGTATTTTCTTCCTTAAGGTATCCAGACAAAGAGCCTCTATTACCCACTCCCTTACCCCCAATTTTTCATTATTTTTAGGCCGACAATCAAGATATTCTGCTTAGTGCTCTCCTGAATCCTTTACTGTCTTTATAAGTTCTTTGCTTCAATTTGTTTCTTTGAAGAGAAATAAATAGCATTTCCTTAAACACTGAAAAAGAAAGTCTTTATTTTGAAAATTTACAAATTCCTATAGAAAAAATAATTTGTGTCATAAGCACAGAAATAAACACCTTCAAATGGAAGAGTCCCAAGTATTAAAAGGTAAACTAGATTTTAGCATACAGATGTCCTTTCTTATACAAATTCAGACAATTGCAGGTTTGAGCAACTTATTATATAGTCATTGCTGCCTCTTCAATAACTCATTTTGATATTTTGTAATTTTCCAAAATGTGCCTTTGTGATCCCACAGGCTCTTAACTACTTTGTAATGAGCGTATATGAACAGATGGAAAATGTTTTCAATTTCAGAGAAAGACACTAATGGATGTCACCAGCTATTAGAAAAGCTCAGGTGGCTCCATTTTCCAAGGAAAGGTATTGTCATAAAACTCCTCATTTTTTAATGAAATGTTTGCTCATTTATACCTAGATGGTAATTTAAGACTTCACATGTCTAAACAGATTAGAACTATAGTTGGAGGTTATTCAGTGCTAAATAGACTGGAAATCCCATCTCAAGACTCTTACCTGAAAACAGTAATGTCAATCCAGGTCATTTTATTAGAACAGCATAAACTACTGTAAAAACAACTTGCCCAAAGACGTAGTAAAGGAATTTAACTAACAAGTCAAATACATGCTTGAGCTTTGGTGATAATCCTTTTTTTTTTAAGTAAATTTCCTCTTTTAAAGTAAAAAACAAAACAAAACAAAACAAAACAAACCCTTTTAAAGCAAAAAAAAAAAAAATCCATCTTTTAAAGTTAAAAAACCCCTTGTCTTCAATTTATGTCCCAAGCAAATATATCTTCTCAAAGAAAAACACATCGAAAGAATAATTATAACTTAGGTTATTCCTAAAATATAATCTATCTCATGTTAAAAAGATTTTTACTAGTTCTCTATAATACAGAGTTATTAATTGTTAACTGTACAGTCAAAATTTATATCAGCTTCTTCTTTTGCAAAGCTCTTAGTCTAATATTCTATGCAAAGAACAGACTTCTGGTCTAATTAGTTTATTTTGAGCCATTGCTACCCTCTCTTTCACTTAGTAAAACTTTGGTAAAAAATAAATGCAATGCCATCTGTGCAATGATTGATCAAGCATGTGTTTATTTATTTAGAGTTCCACCAACAGGACTTATTTATATGAAGATTAAGAAAGAAGAGAACTAGCAATTACTTTCTAGCAAAGCAAATTTTTATAATTTTAAGGAGAGTTAATGGTTCTATTTTTTCCTTACTTTACATGAAATATTCAGTATATAGTTTGGATAAGTTCTTTCATCTCGTCAAGAAAAATAGATGGTCGAACACTATCCAGAATGCTGAACTAAACCAAAATTATTAAAGATAATATATATGTTTTAATAAAAGTGCTTTAATACAGAAAAAAAGTTTAAAAATTTATGAATCTAAGAGATATATCAAAAGCATATTGGAGTTTCTTATTTTATTTCACCTGACAAGCCACACGACAGTGGCACTTTTGAGACTATATTACATAGTAGCAATGTTGCAGCAATGTTGCAGCAATGTGCATGAGAAAAGTCATTGCTTTTAAAATAAAACTACTCTAATGATGTCATCTGTTTCATTCTCAATGATCTTTATGCACAGATTCATATGTTTAGTATAACTTTCTAAACAAGACAAA
>NW_011892312.1:0-2216 GCF_000151845.1 Pteropus vampyrus
TTTACTTCCAAAATAAAAGCTTTAATTTAAAGATGATCCAGCTGGTTTGTCATTTGGGATGAATAAAGATTTTTGTGAGAAAGTCGAACCAGACCACCCTGGGAGTCCTGTGATAGAAGCACCAAAGGTCATAAGGCTCGTGATCTCTTTGACGTAGTTGAGATGCTTCCTCGGCTGGGCTGTCCACAGAGGGAGGGACTGGCGGGTTTGTAAAGTTGAGGGGCTCCCACTGCTGACTCGTGGATGGACAGGCAACCACAGCCGGTCCTTGAAGTGCTGACCAGGCTACCTGATCAACATCTGCCCTGTCGAGTTCCCAGAGCCCCCTCTCAGTATGCCCACCTCTCTCAACTTCTTCCTGGTGCTCCCAGCAGACCGCCGCAATGCTGGCACCAATGGGTGTACCATCTTCTTTTCCCCAAACACACCAAACAGAGCCACCGTTGGTAAAAGGGGCAGCCATCGGTAGCTCTGTTGCTGCTGCCCGCAGAACTTTCTGGAGGAGTCGAGGGAAGCCCTCTGCTGAGGGAGAGCATTGCCATTTGTTTCTTGAGAGCATCTAGAACATTCCAGATTGTTCTATAAACACAATTAATCAATCAATCCCCAGAGTTAGATATGGAAGCGAAGGTTTATGAGAACCAGGGGCTTTAGCACACCGTGGCCTGCCAGGGCCTTGGGGCTGAGGCTGGAAGAGGAGTTCTGTTTAAACCGAGGGTGACCTGCTCGTCCCAGTCGGCCTAAGCTGGACGGCTTTTAGCGCCTCGTTCTGGGAAGCCTGTCGGGCCCAGGCACACGGGGATGGTGGTTGCCTCCAGGATCCAACCCTTCTCTCGGTCTTCACACTGTGGGCATCGCTGCTTTAATGCTGTCCTGACAGCTGTGAAAGCTAATTCGTAGGTCAAATTCGAGGATTACAGAGGCGAGACAAGCAGTGGTAAGCATCTCGTAAACGCCGCTGGTGCCCTGTTGTTGCTCCAGTCACTTCATGGACGTTTACCGAGTGCCCAGGCCGCCAGGCCCAGCCCTCCACGGGTGTCCACGGGAGTGAGCCACCGCTGGTGGAGGGACTGTTGGGTCTCAAGCTCATCCTGGGTTCTTTCAACTCATCGTCTCTGCTCCTTGGCCTTGCCCTACGAAGTAGATATCATCTGGCCCATTTTACAGATGCGGAAATTGTGGCTCGGAAGGGGTTAAATGATTTGTCCAAATTCTCTCAGCCAGTGAATGGCACAGCCACGTAGGTCTCAGTGCGAAGCCCTTTCCATATAACGTACACTCACATCTATTAACTCGTTTTAAGCCTTCCGTCTACACCGGAGCGCCGGTGAGACCGGAGAGAAACCCGAAGCTCAGAGAGGCCAGGTAGCTTAATCAAGGCCACACAGAGCCGGTGAGCAGAGGAACCAGGTCAAGACTTCTCCTTCTGTGTCAGCCTTTGCACCCAAGTCTCTCTCATCCTCCAGGGGGGAAAATGGCGACCAGAGCTTCTTAAATCTCGCTCTCTTTGAGATTAATAAAGATGCCATCTGAACTGTACTGTTTCATATTTGAATATTTTTAAAGTGTGTTGATCATATATTAAAAAATGGTTCTTCCCATGTTTTCTAAATAGTTACAAAATCCCTCTTAAACATCGCGATGGAAACATTAGGCTCACTAGATTTATAAGGGCTTTTTGAAAAAAAATTTTATGGCATTTCAAACAATTCATCTCCCAGTTTGGTTGGGAGAGACAAAAGGGTGGCCACTTGCATCCAGGAAAAAATATTGGTGAGAAGATGTGGTGAATGCTTCCAGTAAAAGTGCCCATTTAGAATGAAATGGTGATGGATGTTTAGAAACCAGTCTCAATGCAAAACTGTAATCTTTTGCAAATAGTTGTGTCTCAAGATGGCCTTAGCACACACTCAATGTGTTCCTCAGGACTGAGGAGGCGCTATTAAAAAAACATCCTGTTCCTGCACACAAACTCAAGTTTTATCTTAAGCAGGATGAGAAATTACTGTAAAGTGGTTTTTACTTCAAAAACGGTTTTAATAACAATCACACAGAGAGCTCCGGTCCACACAATGCACAGCTTAATTTCATCACAGGCCTTTGCTGCCTTAAAAACAGATATCGAAGCAGGGGAATACATATTTGACAATGCCGTTAAGGCGACTTTGCTAACGATTTTTGAACAACCTCCAACTGAGGCCTAAATGCCGACAATA
>NW_011892312.1:5431-7515 GCF_000151845.1 Pteropus vampyrus
CAGTGATTGGTCCAGGGATGGACACATGACCCAACTCGGTCCAATGAAATATTTTTGTAGGAACTCTTTCCTTTGGAGAGGCTTAGCCTGGAGCATCTAGAGGTTTCTGAGCCACCAAAGGGTGGAAAACCTGCTTGAGAATTAGGTCACTGCAGAGGGATGGAGATCCGAGAGGCTGAGAAAGCAAGACTTCCAATGACACCATTTAAGCTTCGCCTGAATTTAGTTTCACCCTTGACCTTCGCAGAGGCCAACGCATTCTCTCTGTGTTTAAGCCAGTCTGAGTGAGATTCTGTCATGTGCAATTCACAGTGCTTACTATTGCATACGTGATCATCGACCAAGATACAGACTGACACAGGTCACGCAAGAGCATTCGGTTAGTGCCCAGGGGACAGGAGAATCTTTTCTAGCTTGAGAAGAGAAAGAGGGCACCAAGAGGCTATCTAGCGGGGATGGCCTGGAAATAGAGGAAGGCTGTCTGTGGGAGGAGGCGAGGAGGAGAAGGGAGATGGGGTTCCAAGGGAACTGCGGCTCGTGGCAGGGTCACAGTCTGGGTCATGAATGCATGAAGAGGAAGGAAAACCTAACTGAAACAGACCTTGGGGCCAGACTCCTCACATCTCTTATCTGGGTAAATCGTTTATGACGTCAGGTGTAGAAGCATAGGGACACCGTTGGGCGGCATGTGTTCTATCCAGGGCAGTCTCGAAGCTTCTGGCTTCGGTTTTGTGAATTTTACCTTCATCATGACTTTGGGCAAGCTCAAGGTGACTAGTGTAGCTTCTTGGAGGTAAAAGACAAGAAGGCACATTACACTCCATCATTGATCACGGGACCAGTCACCCAGAGATGCTTCCATGCATCCACATCGGGGCTCTGCGGGGATTGGAGCTGTGCTCATTGACCTGTTCTGTTTCACCGGACACTGTTTTAAATACTTCAGCGGCAGGAGCAACAAATGGAACCATAGCAAACCATAACTGAGGGCTTACGATATTCCAGACTCTGCTCTAAGCTTAATGATGGCAATAATACATTTTCATCATTGCTGTCATTGAAAACAAAAATTAATGTTGAGCTTACTATGTGCCAGGCATTGTGTTAAGTGCTTTTTTAAAGGAAGTATTAGCATGCCCATTTTAGAGATGAAGAAACTGAGTCTTAGAGAGGTAAAATGACTTGCCCAAAGTCACACAGTTAGCAAGTAGGGGAGATCTTAGGAAAACCTGATTCTCAAATAAATGCTCTAGATCTTAGGAAAACCTGATTCTCAAATAAATGCCTAGATCTTAGGAAAACCTGATTCTCAAATAAATGCTCTTTGCTACCTTGCTATTGTGCCTTCCCTTCCCTTGATTTTTTTCATAGGGATCAGTTTTTCACTTTTGTTTACCATGCCTTCTGCACTATGTGCTCATCACTTTGGAAAAAAAGAACTAGATAAAAGAACCCTCATAGCAGTGCTCCGTTTACCCACTTGTCCTGCCTCAGTGAGGTTTCTGTTGATTCCTCTGCCATAAGGTCCCTTCACGGTCTTACTTGTCTTTGCGTCCACCAGCACCAGAATCTCGCACAGAGCCTGGCAGGCAGTAAGCACTCAGAAATTGTTGGTCAAACGGAGTTGCATTGAATTAAAATTGTTTCTTACCTAAGTTTTTAAAGAGCCACTGTGGTCTCCAAGCCAACAGGGCAATCTCTTACGAAAGGGCTGGATTCAGAAAGCTTCCTGTCTTTTTTTGTGGCTGGGGAATATCATGTATCCTGGCCTTTTTTGGTTTTGATTTCTTTTTCATTCATGGGCATTCAGAAATACTATGTGAAAAGAAAGCACACATTTTTCTTTTTCAGCGTGGAGGGATTTTGGATGGGGTTTAGGCAAACCAATCTGAATAAACACGCTTAAGAAGCAGAGGTGGCCTCCAGCCTGCCCTCCGCAGCTGTGTCTCCAGATCTGCCTGCTCTCAGCTTAGCTAAAGCACTGTCAACAACTGAAGTCCTTGGCGCCAGACATATGGTCACAGGATTGTCAGCGGACCCTGAGAAACCTCAAAAATGCCCATAAACTCCAAATAGATCTATAC
>NW_011892312.1:10800-11766 GCF_000151845.1 Pteropus vampyrus
GTCACATGCAATCTTTTTGATTTCTGGCGTATCACCATCACTTGTATTCTCTAGTTTTTAAAGCGAATATTTCTCTTTGAGTCACTTTTTTTTTTTTCTTTAGCCTTACCCTAAGCAATGATATCCATGGAATCATAGATATACATCAGTGCTCCTCAGCTGGAGGTGATTTTGGCCTCGGAGAACATTTGGAAATGTTTGAAGACATTTTAGTTGTCTCAACTGGGCAGCAGAGGTAAGGGTGCTGCAGTGCACAGGACGGCCCCCCAGCACTGACTTATCCAGCCCACAAAATCTGCAGTCGAGAAACCCCGATACGTATGTGCGTGCGTGCGTGCACACACTCACACATTTAAATATACTTTAAAACAAATAAAGAATCCTTCCTCCTAAAAAAAAAAAAGGTCATCTAAATACCATCTTAATCACTCCACATATCTTGAGAGGCTAGAGTACCAAGTGCAGGGAATTCCCTGAGAAGCTGATTTCCTAAAGTCTCTTCCTCCACTGAAATTTAATAACGTCAAATTTGAGACAGCAAATTGTTTCTCTCATTACTTAGGGTTAAGAAAGAAATTTCTTCGGAAAGAAAAACATCATCTTTGGAAAGAAAGCCATCTTCGCGTCCAAACGTTGTCACTGTGTTTACCTATAGAAATAGCCTGGCTTTCTAGAGACCGTAAACCAAAGGACCCTGACATATACCCATCTCCAGAGGCAGTGTGACCCTCCTAGTCTCGTCACTCAGAGCACACCTTCTAATGATGGGACCTTCATATTTCCCGACAGGGCAGTGGCACTCTGCATTTTCCCGGCCCTGACCTGTGAGGCATGCTGCTCACACGCACACCACCCCCATAAGCATAGCTGGGGTTAAGATTACAGCCTCCTTTCTGTCTCCAACGTTCAGACACTGGCAGTGCGATGCCAGGGATCTGGCTCATCACCCACCCTCAGCCTCCCACC
>NW_011892313.1:0-394 GCF_000151845.1 Pteropus vampyrus
GTGTCTGCTCCAGTCCAGAGCTCTGATATCACATTGAAAAAGCAGGAAGGAAGAGAAGCCCCAGGACTGAGCCCCGGTGCCTATCTGATGAGCTGGGACACTGTCTCATTGTGGCTCTGGGAAACCCTGTGTCCCCAATCCGAAAGGCGGATGTGCTTGGAACAGGTTGCCTTCCCTAAAGACCTGAGGGCAACACAGCCTTTTTCCTAAAATCCACCATATATATATGCGCATATATATTCATATACGTGCATATATATACATGGTAGCTCTGGCATTAAGCACTCAGTTCACGTCCATTTAGAGCCCAAAGGGCAGATTTTTGAGAAATTGCTCACTTTGCGACAAATACACAGGCTCGTCAGGCCCTGGGGCTTTGTGGGCAATGTTCAGT
>NW_011892313.1:3555-3889 GCF_000151845.1 Pteropus vampyrus
CAGGGATGGCTCTTTCCATGAGACCGGGACCAAAAGTTGTGTCTGTACAGAGCATTTTGGTGCGTGTGTGTTTGGCAGGAAACCCAGGGGCTTCCCCAGGAGGCGACGATTACTGAGTAAACGTGGAGAGGAGGGCAGATCATCCAAAGAGTGTGGCCAGGGCTCTCCCAGCAGCTGAGTGGGGAGGCTGGGTCACACCCCGCCTTCCGTACCCTGATTGCGGGTCTTGGAGTTTCCCAAGACACTGCAAGAGCTGGGAACCCCTACAGTGGCTCTGCCCAGATGTACCCAAGCCAGGCTCAGCAGGTGTCCTGTGAGTCGCTGGCATGTTGGC
>NW_011892313.1:6794-7750 GCF_000151845.1 Pteropus vampyrus
GTGGAAACCCTCTCGCAGATCCGGCGGGACATCGTGGAGCTGGCGCGGGGCGCAGGTTTCGCGGGGGTGGCGGAGGCCGATGGGGTGGGGCTGCTGCAGAGCCGCAGGGCCGACCTGGCCCACGAGGAGCTGATGGCACTGGCGCTGGAGCAGGGGCAGCAGCGGGCCGCCGGGGAGGAGGACGAGGAGGGCGAGGATGGCTCCCCAGCCCCCCCCCCCCCCCCCGCCAGCTCACCGCCAGGCACCTGTCCAAGGCCCTGGCACACTTCGATGCTGGTGTGCAGATCATCAGTGACAACGACCCCAACCTGGAGCGCAGCCTCAGTGTCTGCCGGGGTGTCAACAACATGGTCAGCTGCTATCGGGAACTGCTCAGGGAGGAGAGAGGGCCCAAACAGTGGGGGGCGGGGTCCCATCGTCTCAGCCTTTCACGTGGGCGGAATGTTTCCAGTTTATCCTATTAATTCTCCGGATGTTTTTTTTTTTTTTAACCAGTTAATAATTTATTTCACGTGAACTCAAATACATGGTTTTAAGAGCCTCGGTGGATCCTTGATTGTGATTATTGTGTCCTGGGTCCTTTGGGGCAAAGCAAACTGGGTTTCCTAATGGGAGCCACCAGAAGGCCAAGCTGGCAGTGCCGTACCCGGACACCTGCTCCTGGCACCTGTGCTCCTGCACCACGCTCTCCCCGTGTCCGGAGGGGGCCCACCCAGTTAGGAGAGGGGCTCTGCTTATCTTCTGGGCCTGTTTTCCTTCCGCTGGGCTCAGACCCCAAAGCGATTCAGGGATCCCCAGGGGGCGTGGTGGGAGCAGGGCCTGGACACACACCTCCCAGCTCTGCTGCTCCAGAGCCCTGGATGCTTCTCGTCATCCTGTCCTGCCCTTCAGAGTGGCGCGGTGCCCACCTGACCGGGGAGAGGGAGAGACTTCAGCCCGTGGCGGTGAGTGAGGCA
>NW_011892314.1:0-368 GCF_000151845.1 Pteropus vampyrus
TACACTTCAAGGCTGAGTATGAGACACCTTGCTCCCTGGCCGACAGGTACGCTAACTGCTTATATAATAACATGAAAAAGAAAATACACCCAGAATGTCATTCTAAGCTATAAAGTATAAGACAGATTAGAATGGTTCCAGAAGCAGTATTCTGAAAAGAGGTCACTAAGGAATTCTAGCTTTCCATTTAATTCTGGTCACTTACCCATATACTTCTGGCCCCAAACTTTTAAAAAAGTGATTTTGTTGTCCTATTATTTTGAATGTATTTTTGAGAGCTGCTTCAAATCCTTTATGAAATGAGGCAGGAAACAAACAGAGGGCAGACAAAACAAATAAAATCAGGAGACCCAAATCCAAGGGGATAC
>NW_011892314.1:418-3214 GCF_000151845.1 Pteropus vampyrus
TTCAAATCCTTTATGAAATGAGGCAGGAAACAAACAGAGGGCAGACAAAACAAATAAAATCAGGAGACCCAAATCCAAGGGGATACAGAAGATGCGGAAGAGAGAATCAAGAGTAGGACATGAGAGAGAAAGACTCTTCATTCCAGTTACAGACTCTGGGCCCATCGGCCTAGTTTTACATCCTATTTTCTAGAAGAGGGAGGTTCTCTGATCATTTGGAAATGCTCCCTGGCCATGGAGAGGTGGGAGATCCCACAGCCTTGTCACCTCTTGCTGCCATGGGGATGGAGATTTAGCAAGCACTCAGCTCCCAGAGCTTGGAGGTGCTAGAAGGGCCAGCCAGAAGGGCCTACCGCGCATCTCCGCCCAGTGGTCACTGAGGTTGCTGGGTACACCTAATCCAGCTGTCACCATGCACTCGCTCTCCTCTGCAAACAACAGCTGGTCAGGCCTGGGCTCCGCGGCTGCCCATCTGCCACACACTCTCCCTGGCCAGAGATGCAGGTGTCTCTAAGACAGCCCTTATCCCACAGACCATCTCCCCTCATTCTCCCTGGTGTGGATCTGTGGCTCAGATGGGGATTTTCCAACCCACCCACAGGGCCAGTGCTGGCAGTGCGAGTCCCAGATATGCCATGTGCCCTCCTCTCCCCCAAGTCCTTCCCCAGGGCTCCTCACCAGGCTAAGCCACAGGCTCTGACATTGGATTTGAATTCTGGCACAGCTTTGCAACTTCTGGAAAGTTACTTAGTCTCTCTGTGCCTGAGTTCCTTTTTCATGCATAAGACAGACAACAATATAGGCACTTCAAAGACCTGAGAGGAGTCAATTAGTTAAAATACATAAACAATTTTACAGTGTCTGGCTCAAGTGCCCAAGAAATATAAGCTCTTTTTAGTTCCCTTTCATTCCTCTGACCCTCCAGAAGGCAACCTGGGCAGCAGACCTCCCCTTTAACTCAAGCAGAGCCTTTCACTCCGTCTGTCTGCAGTCTGATAAGGAGACCAAGAAGCACCTTTATGAATGTCCTGAAACCTATGAATGGACCTTAAGAATCTGGTGGAAAAAGCAAAGGCCTGCAGACTAACACAGGCCCTGTCAGTGACTCCCTTATTCTTGTTCTCTTAGTTGGTTTCCTATTCCATAAAATGGAAATCATTTTGCCTAATCCTCACTACTCCAGCAGTAGAATCTCAAAAATAACTGTATTTATAAAATAGCTGTATTTAGAAAATGTAGTTTTGATACTAAAGTATTAGTATTTAGGGGTCACTGCCCTACAGAGGAAGCTCCCACACCATGCCTCTGGCACAGCTGGCTCCCGGCATGGGGGGCTGCTTGGAAGAGCCTCAGCTGTGATGCTCCTGTAGCAGGAGCTGTTCTTTACTCCCTGTTCAAACTCATAAAATGTAGAATCCCACAAACCCAGAAAGAGGTTCGAATGCTGGGAGATCAAACAAATGACGAGGTCACTCACTGGGGATGAAAAGTAGAACTGTCAGGGTGAGGCCGCTAACGTCACTGTAAGGGTGAAGAGACCTTGAACTGGAAACTGTTGGGAGCCTCTGAATTAAGTGTCCTCTAACACCCTTTCAAGTTCGGCCTCAAAGGGGTGATGGTGCAATGTTAGACGGCCCTCAGTTCTGTGACATTTGCAGCACCAAGTGGCCCGAGTTCAGCCAAACTTGGTACTTTCTAGAGAAAGTATGGAGAGGACACAATCTTCCACAGCCTTCCTCTGCACTGCCACCCAAGCGAGGCTTCCTGTGGTTGTGTGGCTCATACAATATGAAACACACACCTAGAAGGTGTCTGCAGGCTGAGACAAGCTGGCCTTTGCCCACACAGTGGGAGAACTGAGAGGTGGTAGCTTCCTATTTTCACTTCATCAATAAAAAGCAGCTGGAAAGGAAGCCAGAACCAAGGGTCATCACTTCCCCTGCTCTCTCCAGAAATGGGAAAAGCTATTCCTTTCTTGCCATGGGTAGACTGACTTGTAAATGCCAAGTTAACTCTTCAGACACTCACTCACACCCACCCAAACCCAGGGAGAAGCTGCCTAGCCAGGCACTTGACCAGAGCTTTCTACCTTGTGTATTGACCACTAGCGACATGTCAGTTGAGGGCCATATGTGCAGTCTCTTATTTCTTCCTTACAACTACTCTCAGAAGGCAGTATTACTATGCCTATTCATAGACGAAGAAAAAAGGCTCCGAGAGGCGACACAATAGGGTCAGAGACTGAGATGGTATGGAGTCAGAATTCTAGAGACCCAATTCTTAGCTGCTCACTAGACGCCCTGCCTCAGTGAGAGGTTAATGAATTCTGCCCCGCCCACCCTCTTCCCGCCTTGCCCTCTGCTTCACTCAGGCATCTGGTGCCTTGAACCCTCCACCTCGGGCTTGTGTGGGGCTCCCCGCCTCCTTCATCTTATGGCCCAGCCCTAAAGGCAGCATGTGCTGACAATACCAGTTCGAGCATCAGAATCAGAGAGAACTGAATTGCAATCTTGACTTTCCAATCCACTGTGTGGTTATTTAGGGCAAATTAGTCTCTGGGCCTTGATGTGCTCATCTGAAGGCAGAAATGTTATTATCCTTCTCACGGAGCTGCGGTTTAGACTGGCAGAAATACATAACAACCCCTCGGCTAAGGGCCCAGGGAACCAGGTACTGAGGTGCCTGAGGGTTCTCCACAGAAGCTTTGGAAGCAGACCACTTGGGCTCACATCCCAGCTCTTCCATTCAGTAACCCAGGGCCCGTAGCTGCTGATCCAGAAATGTCTCCTACCCCCA
>NW_011892314.1:3264-5828 GCF_000151845.1 Pteropus vampyrus
CACTCTGTCTGTCTGCAGTCTGATAAGGAGACCAAGAAGCACCTTTATGAATGTCCTGAAACCTATGAATGGACCTTAAGAATCTGGTGGAAAAAGCAAAGGCCTGCAAGACTAACACAGGCCCTGTCAGTGACTCCCTTATTCTTGTTCTCTTAGTTGGTTTCCTATTCCATAAAATGGAAATCATTTTGCCTAATCCTCACTACTCCAGCAGTAGAATCTCAAAAATAACTGTATTTATAAAATAGCTGTATTTAGAAAATGTAGTTTTGATACTAAAGTATTAGTATTTAGGGGTCACTGCCCTACAGAGGAAGCTCCCACACCATGCCTCTGGCACAGCTGGCTCCCGGCATGGGGGGCTGCTTGGAAGAGCCTCAGCTGTGATGCTCCTGTAGCAGGAGCTGTTCTTTACTCCCTGTTCAAACTCATAAAATGTAGAATCCCACAAACCCAGAAAGAGGTTCGAATGCTGGGAGATCAAACAAATGACGAGGTCACTCACTGGGGATGAAAAGTAGAACTGTCAGGGTGAGGCCGCTAACGTCACTGTAAGGGTGAAGAGACCTTGAACTGGAAACTGTTGGGAGCCTCTGAATTAAGTGTCCTCTAACACCCTTTCAAGTTCGGCCTCAAAGGGGTGATGGTGCAATGTTAGACGGCCCTCAGTTCTGTGACATTTGCAGCACCAAGTGGCCCGAGTTCAGCCAAACTTGGTACTTTCTAGAGAAAGTATGGAGAGGACACAATCTTCCACAGCCTTCCTCTGCACTGCCACCCAAGCGAGGCTTCCTGTGGTTGTGTGGCTCATACAATATGAAACACACACCTAGAAGGTGTCTGCAGGCTGAGACAAGCTGGCCTTTGCCCACACAGTGGGAGAACTGAGAGGTGGTAGCTTCCTATTTTCACTTCATCAATAAAAAGCAGCTGGAAAGGAAGCCAGAACCAAGGGTCATCACTTCCCCTGCTCTCTCCAGAAATGGGAAAAGCTATTCCTTTCTTGCCATGGGTAGACTGACTTGTAAATGCCAAGTTAACTCTTCAGACACTCACTCACACCCACCCAAACCCAGGGAGAAGCTGCCTAGCCAGGCACTTGACCAGAGCTTTCTACCTTGTGTATTGACCACTAGCGACATGTCAGTTGAGGGCCATATGTGCAGTCTCTTATTTCTTCCTTACAACTACTCTCAGAAGGCAGTATTACTATGCCTATTCATAGACGAAGAAAAAAGGCTCCGAGAGGCGACACAATAGGGTCAGAGACTGAGATGGTATGGAGTCAGAATTCTAGAGACCCAATTCTTAGCTGCTCACTAGACGCCCTGCCTCAGTGAGAGGTTAATGAATTCTGCCCCGCCCACCCTCTTCCCGCCTTGCCCTCTGCTTCACTCAGGCATCTGGTGCCTTGAACCCTCCACCTCGGGCTTGTGTGGGGCTCCCCGCCTCCTTCATCTTATGGCCCAGCCCTAAAGGCAGCATGTGCTGACAATACCAGTTCGAGCATCAGAATCAGAGAGAACTGAATTGCAATCTTGACTTTCCAATCCACTGTGTGGTTATTTAGGGCAAATTAGTCTCTGGGCCTTGATGTGCTCATCTGAAGGCAGAAATGTTATTACCCTTCTCACGGAGCTGCGGTTTAGACTGGCAGAAATACATAACAACCCCTCGGCTAAGGGCCCAGGGAACCAGGTACTGAGGTGCCTGAGGGTTCTCCACAGAAGCTTTGGAAGCAGACCACTTGGGCTCACATCCCAGCTCTTCCACTCAGTAACCTAGGGCCCGTAGCTGCTGATCCAGAAATGTCTCCTACCCCCACTTCCCGGTCTTTGTTATGATGTGCTATTATGACGTGCCTATCATAATAGTTTCAGGAGGTTGTGAGGAATTTCAGGAGTTGTATTTTCTCCTCAAAGCAAACACTCCCCTGGGTGACCCTGGCCCCTCTCCAGCTCCTCAATCCTGATCTCCGGCTGGAGCTCCAGCCCTCCAGGCTCGGTACCCACCTCTCCTGTGGATGCCCTCACCAGACGTCTCATGAGCACTACCAACCAACCGTGCCTGGCACCTTCCCTTCCACATCAGCCTCTTCCCAGTATTGCTTGGGTACCACTTTCCCCACTTGTCTCATCCTTAACTGTCCTTCCCTCATGCCCCACGTACGAGTGCTCACCTCCTCTCCATCCCTCCCGTCCATCCCCTCGCCTCCATCTCCTGGCCACTGCCAGGCCACCAGCACTCCTGACCATCCCCCATGGGCCACAGGGCACGGAGGCCTGATCAGATGTGGTATGGCCTATTACCTAGGCTGGGATGGGCCACAGGCAATGGTGCTCACAGTGCTAAGAGCACCATCTGAGAGGCTGCAGGTTGGAAAGAAGCTGAGTTTTGAACCAGCCCTGTCATCCAACAATAGCTGTAACTTACTGAGCACTGACTGCCAGCACCAGGCCAAGTCCCCACTTACAGTAGAATCCAGCTGCCAGTTCTGAGAAGCTGGTCCAGGTGGGAGAAGGCGGGGAAAAATGGGGGCAGAGGAGGCGGTGAGAGCGCAGGCA
>NW_011892315.1:0-3769 GCF_000151845.1 Pteropus vampyrus
CGGCGCCCGCACTGATTTGTTGTGCGAGGCGATAGACGGATAATTTGAATGGACTGCAGCATTGTTGTAGCACGGGCCTTGATAAGTGTCGATTATGAAGCCGGAGTGGAATCTTCCAACAGCCGCATGTTGTGAAATCAATGCGGGAAACCTGGCCCTTTTCATTGTGGAAATTCGTAGGAAGCGGGTTCGGGCAGTCGTTCCTCTGAACAGAGCGTACATGCTGAAAGGCCATCAGAAGACTGCCGAGATGAACTCTGTGGTAAGGTGTTTCAACACTTCGCTTCCCATGTTGCCATTCGGAAGCGATAGATAGACTCTGAGGTTGAAAGGGAGCGTGCAGCACATGTCCAGGAAACTCCCTTTTGGTGGCCTGGCTTGTAGAATCCAGAAGTGCAGTCATCGATTTGGTGCTATTATTGGTGTACGCTGTGAAGTTAGGCGGCACTCTCACAACGTACAGAAAGGAATTGCAGCTCTCGTCGTTCGGTTCTGAGCAAGTTCTTACACCGCTCTTCCTGACAGGACTGGTGTTCCTTCACCGCCTGCCCTCACTGGAGATCTGTTTCTCGGGTCCTTTCTTCGGTACCAAAGTGCTGGTGGAAGAGAGGCTTCGCATCCACCGTCTAGAGCTTGACATCTGAAAGATTTCATGAGCACATACTCTTGCAGTGGCAGCTTCTTTGAAATCCGTGGTCGAGACACACGAGCAGCTTTCCTATACCGTCTTTCGTTGCCAAGGACAAAAGCAAGCCACTATGTATGTGTGTGTGTGTGTGTACTGCTGAAGGGTCATTTGAACGAAAATTCTTTGGTGGGGATGTGCTTGGAGTCAGTGTCCTCAGAAGCGTCGTTCCATAAAAGAAGTGAAGTGAATTACCAGGCTCATGGTAATGGAGACTGTCTCTCAGAAGTGTTTCCCAGGAATACCGACCAACGGATGGAGTTCGGAGGCTGGATTTCCAAAATGCAGAATCAGAAGGGAGGACAAACTGAAGCATCATGTTGGAGGCAATGCCTTGCTAACATTTGCTAACCTTCTGTAAGTCTCTGGTTAGAAACAGAACTCTCCGGACATCCTTTAGCATAACTGATATACCGATATTTTCAATGTGCTGCAGTAGCAAGTCAGTTCTACGAAGTGGCTTGATAACTGAAATCTCTGAAGCAAACTTGGAATCTTGCAACAGCTAGGAAGTAAGTGGCAACCTGGCAGTTTCACTGCGAAAATTCGTACGAAGCGGGTTCGGGCAGTAGATTTTCGGAAGGGAACGGAGATCCTGAGAACAAATTCTTAGAATCGTGCAGCGATGAACAATGTGGTATGGTGCTTCATGTCTTCAGTTCTCCTTTTGTCATGAAGGAGATTGGAATGCTATGTAGAACAACAGAGGCAAAGAAAACCCATTTTCCTTCCAAGATTGCTTTACTCGCAAAGTGCCCTCGTTCACTTGGCAACTGAATTACGGATCTTGTGAATGGGCTGCAGCATTGTTCTACGAAGTGACGTGATAACTGATGTTTGCAAGCCAACTTGGAATCTTCCAACGACTAGAAAGTGTGAAAGTAAGCGGAGACTTGGGAGTTTCATTGTGAATATTCGTACGAAGCGGGTTAGGGCAGCAGGTTTTTGCAAGAGAGCGTATATCCTGAAAACACATTCTTAAGATAAGGATGCGATTAACAATGTGGTATGGGGCTTCATTTCCTCAGTTCTCCTTTTGCCATTAAGGAGCTAGAAACGCTATAGAGTGCAGCACAGACAAAGAACACCCGCTTTTCCACGCTAGATGTCTTTCATCGAGAAGTGCACTCGCTTACTGGCTGCAAAGATTGCTGCATACGGCCAAGTCAGTGGGCACTCTAAGAATGCACTGAAAGAAATTGCAGTTCTTGCCTGTAACTGGAGTCATACATTTATGGTTCGAGCAAGATCTTAGCCCCGTTCCTCTGGACAGAAGTCAGACTAATTGGCAGTCTGACATGAGTGCAGATCAGTTTGTCGTGTCCTCTTTCAGTATCAAACAACCGGTGGTAAAGAGTCTTCACGTCAGTGCCCCGGAACTTCCCATCAGCCTAGAACGCACAGAAAGCTAGGAAGACAGTGCAAGTATGCTTGTGGTTTGGAGTCACGGCACAGCGAAAGCTTCACCACCTTTCTTTGCCACGGCTAACGGAAAGCCGCTGTGACTGGCGTGTCTTGTGAAGGGGAATATGAAGAGACATCCTTCTGGTGTGGATGTTCTTATGACCTGCCTTTTCAGAAGCACAGTTACGTCAAGGAACAGACGATGTTTTCTGAGGATGGAAATTGCAACTGTCTCCCACAGATGTTTCGCAGGCATACGGACCAACTGATGGAGCTTGTGGCTGGGATCCAAATCTGCTTCATTCAGATGTCCGATCACTCTGGCCGATAAGCTTGGATCAGAGTCTTTGAAAAGAGCAGCTCCCACTCTGTACGCTTCTGCTTAGAAACGGCACCCCGTACTTATTTGTTGTTGTTGTGTGAAGTGATATACAGATAAATTGCTACTAACAATGTGGTATGGTACTTCATTTCCTCAGTTCTCCTCTTGCCATTAAGGAGATAGAAATTCTATATAGTACAGCAGATACAAAGCAAATTCTTTTTTCCATGCTAGATATCTTTCATCGAGAAGTGTACTCGTTTATTGGGTGCAAATATTGCTGTATGTGGTCAAGTAAGTGGGCACTCTAAGAATGCACTGAAAGCAATTGCAGTTCTTGCCTGTAATGGAGTCATACATTTATGGTTTGAGCAAGATCTTAGCCCCGTTCCTTTGGACATGAGTCAGGCTCAATTGCAGTCTGACTTGAGTGTAGATCAGTTTTTTGTGTCCTATTTCAATATCAAACAGCTGGTGGGAAACAGTCTTGACATCCCTGCTCCTGAGCTTGCTATCTGCTTAGAATGCACAAAAAGGTAGTAAGACAGTGGAAGTATACTTGTGGTTTGTGGTTACGGTGCAATAAAAGCTTTACTCTACCACGTTTCTTTGCGATGGAAAACAGAAATCTGCTGTGAGTGGCGTGTCCTTTAAAGGGTAATATGAAGAGAAATCCTTCTTGTGAGGATGTTCTTGTAACCTGTGTATTCAAAAGCACGGTTATGTAAATGACTAGGCCATGTTTCTGAGTATGGACATTGAAACCATCTCCCACAGACGTTTCGTAGGGATACGGACCAACTGATGGAGCTTGAGGATGGGATCCAAATGTGCTTCATTCAGATGTCAAATCACTCCGGGGAATAATTTTAAATCAGAGTCTTTGAGAAGAGCAGCTCCCACTGTGTACGCTTCTGCTTATAAACGACACTCTGTACTTATTTTTTTATGCGAAGCGATATACAGATAATTTGAATGGACTTCTGGATTGTTCTAACATGGGCCTTGATAAGTGTAGTTTATGAAGCACATGTGGAATCTTCAAACAGCCACAAGTTGTGAAAATATTATGGAAAATTTGGCCCTCTTCGTTGTGGAAATTCATAGGAGGCGGGTTCAGGCTGTCGTTTTTTGGACGTGAGCGTACATGCTGAAAAGACATAAGTAGACTGCCAGGATTAACTATGTGGTAAGGTGTTTTGGTACTTCTGTTCCCATTTTGCCATGAAGAAGAGATAGTTATACTCTAAGGTTGAAAGAAACGATGCACCACTTGTACAGGAAACTCAGTTTTTGTTGCCTGACTTGTATAATGCAGAAGTGCAGTCATCGATTTGGTGCTATTATTGGTGTATGCT
>NW_011892316.1:0-323 GCF_000151845.1 Pteropus vampyrus
TGCTCTGGTGCGTGTTATGGTTTCCGGGTGTGTTTCGCGGATGACCGAGGATGCCGAGCGTCGTCTGCCATGCTCCTTGGACATTTATGGTACTATACGCCACCAAGTTGCTCACTTAAAAAGGGCTAGTTTTATTTTATGTGACTCTCACCTCAATTTAAAACAGATGTTTTAAAAAAGTGAAAGACGTTGTTACATGCTTTGGTGGGAAATGCTTTGGAAAAATACAGCGTTAAGGGAACTGGGGCTATGAGATGGAGAGGGGGTGGCTGCGAAGACGTTTGAAATGTTTCACAAAGGTGGCGAGGTGGTCTCCGCAGGGA
>NW_011892316.1:2983-4026 GCF_000151845.1 Pteropus vampyrus
TCCTAGCCGAGAATCTTCCCTTCACAAGGCGATTCCAGCTCCCGCTGGGGTCTTAGCAGGACTCTGGTCGCCCTTCTGAGAGGCCACCTGCCTTTGAACGAGAAGCCAGTGCAGCACATGAAACCCCAGGCTGACTTCCCCGCCCCCCGCCAGTCTCCCTCCTGGTTAAACACGAACATCTGCACTGGGGGCCTCAGTGCTCGGAGCTCTGTGAATCAGGCCCGCCCTGCAGAAGGACATGGTGGCTGATCCCCGTGTCCCCACACTGGGAGGAAGAGAATTCATTGAATCTCAGGAGGAGAGCAGGCCTGCCCCACCCGGCAGCTGCGTGTGTTTGCAGAGCAAGGTGTGTCTGCTGGTGATCACAAAATATTATGATCCCATATGTCCAAACCGATCGTAGCTGTGCACACGGTTACTATCAGACGTCTCTGTGGTGCCAGCGGCTCCTGTGTCCTTCGTGACCTATTCTCAGTGGGACGAGAGAGGGCTCGGGTGGCCGCGGTCAGCTGCAGACTGCTCAGGCGTGTCCCCACCGAAGTTCAGGCAGCCCTTGTGAAAGATCCGTTTGCATCTTTCCCGGAACAGCATTGTCACCACAGCGGTAAGAGCGGCCGCCGGTAGCCATGGCGCACTCAGCGCACACCAACACCCGTTTGCTCCCTTACCCATCACAGCGACCCGATGACACAGACGTTGTAGCACCCGCACTTTTCAGATGAGGAAACGGGGTCCCAGGGGCCAAGTCGCTGCCTCCCAGCCCACCCAGGTGGGCAGAGGCGGGACCTGGGGTGCTGAGCAAGGCCAGTGTGGGCCACGGACGGCTCAGAGGGCAGTGCGTTTTACATATTTATTTTTCATCAGTTTCCGAAGGTAGCTGTTACTCACCTGTTGCTATGTGATAAATTGTCCCAAAGCCAGTGGCTTAAAACAACACACTTTTCCCTGTCTTGAAGCCTCTGAGGGTTAAGGACCCAGGTGCACCTTAGCCGGGTCCTCCCGCTCCGGGCCGTGGTGACCGTGCCTGCGAGGTCAGCTGGGCC
>NW_011892316.1:7303-7588 GCF_000151845.1 Pteropus vampyrus
CACCCCTCCCCAGACACGCCCCTCAGATGCACCCCTTGTTACATTTTCAGACATGGATATGGGACATGGATACACTTACACGTGTGAGCCACCACTTCATGTCATAGAATCACCTCTCTGCCCCCAGATGAGGCCGGGGTGTGTGCTCAGGGCTGCGTCCGTGACCCTTGAGTTTATTAAATGGAATAAGTGTCAGAGGCTCAAGTATAAAGATCAAAAGTTGTTTGTGTCCAGGACAGTAAGTGGCGCCTCAGCGAGACCCGTGCTGTCCCTTATTTTATCTGC
>NW_011892317.1:0-301 GCF_000151845.1 Pteropus vampyrus
AGCTCAGGGACCCCTGAGTTGGGCCCAAGGCTGGGCAGAGGCCCTGCAGTTCAGGGTTGCACACTCCAAACCCTCCACTCCCTCTACCTATGGGGCTTCGGGTCACTGGGTCACTGAAGTCTCTGAGTCCCAGCTCCCAGGAGGCCTGCACCCTGAAGGAAGGTGTGGCTCAGCTTGAACAGGGATGCCACCCCCAGTGGGCCACAGCCACAGGTGCCTATTAAAGGACAGGGTCTGCCCAGGGCTTCCGACAACCTGACTTCGTCCCCGAGCCTGGGAGGCTGGATGCCCGGGTGCCCCT
>NW_011892317.1:351-665 GCF_000151845.1 Pteropus vampyrus
TGGGGGGAGGACTGGGAGGGATCGTCTCAGAGCTAGGCATGGAAGGGATTTGAAAAAAGAGAGAAAGGTGAGAGGAGCTGTCATTACTGCCTCCTCGCTGTGTGCCAGGCTCTGCATTCAGCACCCCACTCCCGAATCAGTGAATGCGCACAGAATCCGATGAGGGAGGCAGCACCATTCTGATGCAAAGAAATGGAGTCTCAGAGGGGTGAGGCTGCATGTCCAAGGTCACAGAGGCCAAAGGGAAGATCCAGGACTCCCTCCCAGGTTTGCCTGACTCCTGAGCTCCCAGGACCTGCCTTGACAGCCCAGCC
>NW_011892317.1:1387-3322 GCF_000151845.1 Pteropus vampyrus
CCCTTGGCCAAGGAGGGTGGGAGAGGCAGAGGGAGATTACAGGCAGAGGTGCCTACCTAAATCGAACTGCCCGGGTGCACAGGGGGGCCAGAGGAGAAAGCCATGATGGAAACCTTACCTCTGCTTCTCTCTAAGCCCCAAACCAGCTGCCAGGCTACCTGCCCACCTGGTGCCGCCATCCAGCCAGCCATGCCGGGGCAGGGCCACATTGGGTCTGTATGTAGATGGGGTTTTTCCAACACAGCTGGTTCATGATAAACTGTGAAAGTCCTGCCTCTGTTACCTGCTCCGTTCCCCCAAGCAAGGCCAGGCTGAGGGGTGGGGCTGATCCTTCTCCCCCCCACCCCCACCCCCAGGCCTGGGCTCCAGAGGAATGTCTCCACTGAAGACAGGTAACCCAACAGACGTGGGAGAGAGAGCATGGATGGGGCTTGGGGTCTCGAGGTTAGACCAGTGTCTTGCCAGCCTTCCCTGTGGCCAGATGCCTCCCCATCTTCCCCTTCCTTCCTTAATCTATGAATTTATAGGTTTGGGGCGTGTCTACTACATGCGGACGCACACACCTGTCGTCCTTCAAATACTAAGCGTTACCATGGGTTGAAGCCAGATTCAGAACATTCTAAAATCAGACTTCAATGTCCATTTTTATCAATGGGGAAACTGAGCCTCTGAGCATCTGTGTGACCAGTTACCCGCTGAAGGTTGGACATGAACCCAGGAAGTCAGAAGCTGCTCTCAAACTGCCCCCCACCCCTCCCCACATCTGAGAACACCTGAATCATAGACAGAGCCCCCAACCCAGTTCCCTCCTAGTCCCCAGGCCAGAGCAGGAGCCTCCAGTCAGCCTCTATTCTGGGGAGCCCCAGGTATCCCCAATAACCCGGGCTCAGTCTTCCACATACAAAAGTAGGGGTGAGGGGAAGGGTGGTTCAGTTAGTCTTGGGGCCCCTGGGGCAAGTGGCAGAGCCCACCTCTGCTCTCGCGCCCCTTGGGTCATTGTTCTGTAGAGTGGCCTCTCATCCCTGTCATTCTGGGGCCTTTAGGGGACAAATGGGGGTGGGGGAGAGGGCGTGGGAGGGCCCTGGCATTGTACCCTGCACACATAATAAACGAAAGAATCACAGACTTCTGGAGATCACCTGCCTGAAGTTCTCAGACTTGGGGTGGGGTTGGAGGCAGCTGGGGGAAACTTCCTTGAGATTTTGGGGTAGGAGTAGTAGCTCAAGAAAAGCTCAAGACCTCACAGAAATGTGGGTGTCCTTTGGCCTCCTTTCTTGGTTCCCAGACCTATCATGGCAAGACTCCCCGAATTATTTCCTTGAAAAACCTTTCGGTGCCTTCTCTTTCAATGGCCAGCCAGCCCCTGCCATTATGTGCCAGGCTCTGTCTCAGGCACAGGGACACCAAAGGTGGGTCAGCAGCATTAAGTCACAAGCCTTCTTAAAAACCTATCTTGTACCACGTGGGCTCTGAGAATCAGAGAGGCTGAGTAACTAGCCCAGGGTCACACAGCCCCCTGGGGCAGAGCAGGGCTGGAAACCGGTTGGGATGTTGGAGTCTGGGTTCTTTCTGGAGGGACCCCCCCCCGCTCAGTACCCCACACTCCACCAGGCGCTACAGAAATTGGAGTGCCAGGCCCTGGCCGGTGCAGCTCGGGCTGCAGACGGGAGCTGGGCAGGGACAGTCGGCGCGGTATTTCCAGCCTCCGTGACTCACTGATTCCACTGGGCTATTTGCAGCCCCAGCACTCATCGCCGCGGGTTTGGGGGGAGGAGCTGGACCAGCTTCCCCACCTTCCTCGACCCCCATATCGGGGTCAGGCTCACCTTGGCGTCCAGACCCCAGCAACGCCCCACTTGGGCGCGGCTGGGGGTGGGAAAGGAGTCAGCTCCCCACGTAGCCAATGGGGCCACATACTTCCCGCCCCCACCCCAC
>NW_011892318.1:0-520 GCF_000151845.1 Pteropus vampyrus
TCACACACACACACTCACACACTCACACAGATTCTTTGCCGGACATTTCTCCTAAATTGTTTTCTAGGCAGCAAGGCAAGACTTAAATCCAGAGAAGAAAGCACTATGAAGGAAAGGCTTTGGGGTGTGATGAGAGGAGAGGAAATGATGCTGCTCTCCACACTGGCTCCCTCTCTACTCAAGGAAACAGAGACATGTAATAATCAAACTGAGTCACACTCCCTTAGGCTCACTTTATAACCTCCCGGCACACAGTTCAGAGAGACGGATAAATGTTTTTAGTAAAGAGCCAACAATACTCAAGCTGCAGGCTTGGAAATGGTCATGGGCACAATACTCCAACTGTCCTCTTGGAAAAGGTAAAGGAGAAGATTCAAAACGATCTCTTTTTCCTGTCCCCCATCTTCTATCACGTCTTAAAATCTCTACCCTCAGAATAATCAAGTCTTTCCCTCTTGATCCCAAACAACAGTTTATGAAAAGGAAAAGCCTTTCTCCCTCAGGCTAAGTGGTCATGCTC
>NW_011892318.1:3646-5605 GCF_000151845.1 Pteropus vampyrus
GCATTAAATGTCAGTCAAGTATTGTCAAATGATTAGAGAATTGAGTGGGGAAAAATCAGATTGCTGAGGAAATTCAGAACAAAAGTAACTGAATTATTCAGATTTCCTGTCTGGAGTAGTGAGGCTCACTACAAATGATGCATTTTCCCAAGCGTAAGGAAGAAACAGTTAAAATTCATCCTAAACCAAGACTGTTAAGCGCTTTGGTATTTTTTTTAACCTATCTTATCCAGGATGTAGAGACAAAAGTCATCCATCAAAACTTTATTTTATTCTACCTATACTAAATCACACTAGAGAAAAAAAAAAATGAAAAATAGTGCAGATATTACAAACAAAAATGCATGACTTGCTCTAAGAAAATTTTGCCAATCACTATGCCTCAATAAAAGGAATGAACTAGGTATGGAAATGTAAAACATGATTTGCACAGTTTTCCTGACTCTGTAAGTTATCCCTGATGAGTTCTATTCTAGATCTGTAGAAGTGAGTACATGTACATAAACATACACATACACAAGCTTTCCATGTCTCTATTTAGTGGTTTTTCTACATGTAATGAAGAAAATATACATAGAAAATGGAAAGATTGGCTGCTAGGTAATTCCCCAGTGACAGAAACTTTTACTTTATTGGTTTCGGTAACTGTTATAAGTTGAATTGTGTTCCTCACACCAGGAATAATAATTACATTGCAGTCCTAACCCCCAATACCTCAGAATGTGGCCTTATTTGGAAATAGGGTTATTGCAAATGTAATTAGTTTAGATAAGGTCACACTGGAGTCGGGTGGGTATCTAATCAAACATTACCGGTGTCCTCATGAATATAATGCCATGTGAAGATAGTGAATTGGAGTGAAGTATCTATAAGCCAATGAATACCAGGGATTGCCAGCAAACCACCACTGGAAGCTACGAAGAGGCAAAGAAGGATTCCTCCCAGTCTCAGAGGAAGCATGGCTCTGCTGACGCCTTGATTTTAGACTTCTGGCTTCTGAAATTGTGAGACCATAAATTTCTGTTGTTTCAATATAACCTTTTTAGCGCCACTTTGTTATGATAGCCGCAGGAAATTAAGTGGTAACACTCTATTTTACCACTTTGATGAAGAATCCGAAACATTAATCAGGTGTCCAAACTGTGGACACACACAAACAAAACCTAAGTAGTCTATCTGGAGAAATGCTTGATTGTTCAAAAAAAGAAAAACAAGCAAGATAATAAATATTTTTGGTAAATAATGGTTTGTTCACCTAAGTAAATGCAAATATCAGTTAGGATTTTTTTGGCATAGAATTAATTTGCTTAACAGTTCTAATATAAGGGTAGAATGTTCAATAGCATATTTCTTTGGAATATTCATTTTTACACTGTGTTTGTTTGTTTGTTGCTGGCAAAGTGAATCATATTTTGAGGATGTGAATAAGCCAATATGGAAATTTCTATGTTTGGTTATGATTTTAAACTCATTAGAAAACTGAAAGGTAGTATTGGGCTAGTTATTATAGAAAACTTCAAGCAATATTCCCCTTGTAAGTAGAAAAAATAAAATGAACTCATTATGAAGCACATTTTACCAACATAAAAAAAAATTAATATCACTCACATTTGGGAGAATATCGCTATTAGCCTTCAGCAACATTAACTGTTTCAATGCAATCATGACTTTTAAATGATGCTCTTAACTAAATAATAGAGTTCATCTTAACAAGTGTTTATTGAGTGCCTACCGACTTCAAAATGCATCATGAATCTACTGGTTTTTCTCTATCTTCATGCTATTCATTGGTCCATGCCACCATTATCTTTTTGCCTGAAATATTATACTAACTCCCCACCTGGTTCCTTTATTTCCGCTCTTAAACCCCTCTAATTAGTACAGCTATTAATACATGCATCCAATCATGTCACCTCTTTGCTCAGATCTTCAATGGCTACTCATTTCACTCAGGCCAAA
>NW_011892318.1:8745-10753 GCF_000151845.1 Pteropus vampyrus
ACTCAGGCTGGTTGGGAGTTGAACAGTTTGGTTTTTATTAGAATTTAAAATACAGAGGAGGAATGTCAGGGAATGAAACCAAGTGGCAAGCACACGGGCAAGATCACAGGAAATCTTTTCTTACAAAGTGGTCTCTGAAAAGTAACAAAATATCTCCTTTAATATCAAATCAAATTCTCAGCTATTAGAGCTCTCTTTATGCCCAGTGAAATAGAAAACAAGTATCATTGTATTATTTGGCATATCATAAATCTATCAAAGTTAATATATATCATTAAATATGTTACAAAAAAGAAGCACCATTTTTCTCAGCTTAAACAAACTAAAGACTAGTTTCTTCACCTCTGTTGGAGAGGAATTAATTGATGCTTACAATAGCTTAACAAATAGCAGTGTTTACTTTGTCCAGACGTAGAGCTCTCTCTTTTTGTCTGCTTTATAGCTGAAGACTTGTAATCCCTGCAGGGGAACTTAATTTGCTACAAGCTGATCCCACTTGGAAATATGACAACAAACTAAAGGCTTTTTTTCAGTGTAGCAAAAGAGATCTGTTCAAATCCATCCTAACCCAGTTTTCTAAAGACTTTTCACTGTCCCTTCCAAAGAACACATTTTTTCCTGGTTGTAGATACTAACGACATCTATTCAGCACAATTTTTCCATTTATGAGGCTCTGTGGGAGGAATGATGTTACGTCAAGTTGCCAATGAGCAATTTCTGTCAAAAGCAGAGAATTTTTTTTCAGAGAATAACAGTTGCTCTCAACAACTAAATTTTTTGACCCTTCTTATTGTCCAGTCACTGGCCCTGAATTATAACATCCCTGTGGACAATACTCAAGTATTAAATAGCCTAATGAGTAAAAGCTGAAAACAAAACAAAACAAAAAAATCAATGAAAACAACAAAACAAAATTAAATTTTTGGTTTTTAGTGTTTTGTGTTTAAAGATACTACATGTTTAAAATGGCAGGCCTCGTAAAGAGTCTATATTACTAAAATGGAGATCTTTCCTCTGATATTTTAACCAAGCTAAGCTTTTCATAGAAATTTTAAAAATATATTATTCAATAGAATTCAGGTTAAAATAAAGAAACCTCCTGAACTCCTCTCACCAATTGGACAATAAATTTGTCTCAGATTTTCTGAAATTATGCAAATTTTAAATATCCTGTCACCCTGTCAACCATCTATCTCACTATGTATAAAAATGTGTTCTCATTTGGGGTTCATAGAATATGGTTGCATATAAATGAGAGTGAAGAAGGGATGGATCCGATGGATTCTGTATATGTAAATAAAAATATCACTCTACTTCCATTCCTAGAAAACCTAATTACACTTTTCCTTTTAGCCATACTTACTGACAATATATTTGCAGCACATTATTCACATATCTAATAAGAATATCTAACTGTTCTTTTCCTTAATGGTTTCATACTCACCTGGCTTAAATACAATGGCATTTAAATGAGGCTAAAGATTCCTTGCTCCTGGAAACTAATTTTCATCTTACATCAATAGTGTTGTTTGAGACCTACATTTTCTTTCACTAGTGTCAGAGTATTTATTTTAACATTTTTTCCATTATCTGGAATAATAAGGGCATGGATCAATGCAATTATTCAAGTAATTTGCATACACATATTTTGCAAACAAACAAACATGGCAACGCCCCGTGGGTGTTAGCTTGTACTCAGCACTATAGTGCAGTGGCTCAAAATGTTTCTTCACAATTGATCTAAAAAAGTTTTTAAAAATATTTTGGAAAAGCAATTCTTGGGGTCAGCGTATAATGTAAAAAAAAAAAGTCTGTGGGGTACAAAAGAACAGGAATTGAAAAAACAAGATTGGCGCTATCAGTTTTACATAAGCTAGCGGCTCCTGATTCTATTTTCAAGATCTAAACTACCCGCCACTTTATGTCAACAAAGTATCCAAAAAAAGCATGTTATATACATATTATATGCCAGTCTCTGTGCTAGACTTGAAGATAAAGACATTAGCAA
>NW_011892319.1:0-1399 GCF_000151845.1 Pteropus vampyrus
GTGTGTGTGTGTGTGTGTTTCTCCTGAAATAGTACTAGTGTGGCTTCTCATGCTTTAGGATAGCAAAACCTGTTTCTGTTCTTTAAAAAGTAGTTGAAGTCAACAGGTTTCTTAAAGATGATCAATAAAATACATGCAGACAGTTTTCTTTAGAACAATTATCACTGGCCAAACAAGCAATTTAGTGATGATATTAGTCATCTTGTGTGTATCTATATTTGGGGAGAAAATGGTTTTTAATTGCCTAAATTTATGGTTTTGGGGAAAGGGATTAGGGTGGATTGTAATAGTCCTTGTTGAGGGTCTGTGTGTGTCCTTGAGGGCAATAGACAATCTGAGGGATAATATGGAATAAAGGAAGGAAACGGTATTTTAGAGCAAGAAATAGTGGATCAATGGTGTGAATTCTTTAGGCACTTATCAAAAGCTTTAAAAGTCAGGCTTCCCCTTTTGGAATCCCTGTCTTGAACATTTTATTGTCAATAGTCATCAATCATTTCTTAATTCAAATGCTAATTACTTTCCAAATAGGCACTCTTGGAAGAGCTGCCTCTGCCACCATTTTGCTTATCAGAGAATTCATGATTCTGTTTTCATCTGTACTGGAAAATATAAAATACATTAATGTACCAATGTAAAAGTTAGCTGCCACACATAAAACCACTAGAAAGAACTAAGAGGGATATGGGGCACATCTCTTGCTTTGCTAAAATGATATTACACAGTGCTTGTTATATTGTAAGAACTAAATAGTTCCTATCTTGAATGAATGAGTTTGCAAGCAAACATGAATCTGGGCTCCATGAGGAATGCTAAAATGTTAAACAAGGCTCAAAACAGACCTCTCCAACATATGCTACTTTGGTAAATGGATCAATTAGAGCTTAAAGTGCTCTAGACCCTGTGGGCCCAAGAGAAACTGTTACCTTTTCCTTAAAGAATTTAAATTGGAGCCCTTGTTGATAAGAGCTATTACCAGAAAAAAACTTTTCATGACCTATCCACAGGGCAGGGCAAACATCTAATTACTGAACTTTTGTTCTTATCCTTGGAATTGTTAGGTAGCTAGTCGATCATGAGTGACAGGAGAACAAAGGAATGGAAGTTCAACCCAGAGATCACCCCAATAACACTCCATTGGTAGTTAAAGAATCCCTCCTGTATCTAGAACACAAAGGACTGAAAGGCTATAACCTATAGCTGGTTTAATCAGACCACAGATGCTTGTGCAGAAGGTACTACCCTAACCTGCCCACAATTTCAGCCTCATTAAACCATCATTATACCATGTTTATTCCCAGAAGTTCATGAATCTAATTATAACAGATTGAATTCTGGGTAAGCACGTGGCACTGGTAGGCAGTGTTATATAGCAACCAAATGTCAGTCAAAATAACCT
>NW_011892319.1:2747-8613 GCF_000151845.1 Pteropus vampyrus
AGATATCAGTGCGTATTTATAGTAAATGAGTTAGTATGAATAACACTCTTGGAATAGTCCCTGGCATATAGTAAGCACTCAAAAAGTGTTAGAACTTTTTATTGTCCTTGTTTCTGCCTTTTTTGTAGCATTAGATGGCTCACAGTCAGAGGAAAGTATGGCTGCTTGTGGTAGCCTGACTATGTCTCCATGGCATTGTGGATTTCTAACAGGTAAGAAAGAAGCAGGGCTTAAATACACACTCTCCAGGAGGTAATTGTGAGGGAAGAAAACTCTGGTTGACACCTTCCAAGTCTTTCTTTTCCTATTCTCATAGTCAACTAACACATTTCTAGAGATATTAAAAATAATTTTTTCATCAGTATAATTTGGATACGTTTCGTAAAAATTCAGAAATAAGAGACGTAAAACCAATGAATCTCTGAAGTGTAAATTAGCAAAAGTTGATTTTAAGACTTTATTATATCTAATCCATTTTTAGAAATGGGTAAAAGTAAATGATGCCTAATAGGTAGAAGTTTATTTCTCTTACAACACAAGATATTTAGAGTATTGGTTCAGTGGCTTAGGGGTGTTAATAGGAATTCTTGTGCTCTTTTCCTCACCTTTGTTACTTCTTTGTCTATTCCCTTCCATTTGGGGGGGAAAAAAAGCTTTTTTAGAACTATCTCCACCCTCACTCTCCCCCAATTCCAGGAACTTTCTCCTAGGGCCTCACTGGCTATAACTGCTAAGACTTCATTGGCTGTTACTGACAAACCTTTACCACAAGGGAATCTGGGAAATGGGGGAAAGGGTTGTCAAAATTGGTCTAAACAGATCATGATCTGTTGCTTGGAACTAGACACAGACTGAGTATTCTTAGGAATCTGCACAGAATGTGGCAGTGATTGGCACGGACCAGGCCATTAGCAGTATCTTCTAAATCAGTATCAGTGTTTACTGCTCTTGCCACTCTCAGTGGTTTTGAATTCAGTGTTTTGAATTCATCAAAACAAATTTATAAGTGAGTATCTCATTTTACAATTGAGAAAAATGAGGTCGCTAATAGGCGGTAGGGACTGGATTCAAACTCAGGTCATCTGCTGGTGCTCTCATCCACTTTCCCATAGTTATTGTATTAGAACAAGAGGCAAAGTGATGACCTGGTATCTCATGTCAATGAAACATGATTTGTCAGACTCTTTACTGGAGAGAAGAATCTCTTGCGTCTTTATGGGAGTCTTGAGCCGAAAATGACTTGTCGTAACCAATGAACCAGAATTTCCTTGAAGCACAGCTTCTCTTCTCAGCCCCTAAACATTTTCATTTCTCTACCCATTTCAGGAATTTTATTTTTATCTATGGTATGGTTCTGCCTGGGATCCATTTTTTCCTGTCAATTTATGGAAATTTCCTGTGAAGTACATAACTTCTACAGTGTAAGTGACCCTGGTCATTTCTTGACTTGTGTCAATTACCCTTATGTAATGAAATCTTTTCAAGAAACATGTTCACACTATCGATGTTCCTCCTTTTGGTATAGTGAGGAGTTTATAGTTCACTGAGGATGCTATTGAATAATTTCGACTTGGATTGCATTTACACCTGGTTCGAGGACTAATTATGCCATGAGCTTTGGCCTATATTTTTGACTGTGCAACTACAGGGAGAGTTGGCACTGTGCTCACTTAAAGAGAATTTAGCAGGACTCTCACAGAGGAGATCTAGGAGCTCCTTGTTTAGACTAGAGAAATCCTAAGGCTCTATTTTTTAACCATTCTTCTTTTGGCAGTGGTGGGCCTGGGTGCACTTCGGTAAGCACAGTAAAATATGATGCTCTAACACCTGTCCGTTGGTATTGAGGAAGGAGACACTCTTTCCTTATAATCCCCTCCCCCCCCGCCCCCATATCAACACAACTCTTAATAGTGGTTCTTTTCTTTACAATTTCTGGCTTAGAAATGAAAGCTACTCCACGTGCTGGGCAAGTCCATTAGCACCTCAGTGTGAGTAATGCAATTTCTTCATAAATTCTCAGAATCTGAGAAAGTTTTGGAGACCTCAGCACCAGCTTCTAGAGCAGGGCTCAGCAAATTTTTTCTGTAAAGGGCAAGATAGTAAATATATTAGATTTTGCTGGTCATGTGATTTCTGTCACAAATACTAAAATCTGCCATTGTAGCATGAAGACAGCCATTTATATTCATAAATGGAACATAGTAGTGTTCCAATAAAAGTTTATTTGTGGACTCCAGAACTTGAATTTCACATAATTTTCACGTCTTTTACTCTTTTATTTTTTTCATTTAAAAATGAAAAAGCCATTCTTATCTCATGGATCATACAAAAAGATTTGTCCTATGGGCAAATCTTTTTTTGAGCCCTGCTCTAAAGCACCTCTGTTTAATAGAATCTTCTGTGATGATGGAAATGTTCTATAATACTGAACACTTGAAATGTGACTAATGCAATGAGGAACTGAATTTTTTATTTTAATTATTTGAAATTGAAATTTAATTTTAAATAGCCACCTGTGACTAGTGGCCACTGTATTATACAGATCTAGAGCTCTGCTATTTATCTGAGCATGATTTGAAACTTCCACTTTTTGTGTCTTTTAGATCAGAATTTTAAATTCCTGTAAGAAAAAGCCTGACTGGCCTAGTTAGGAAAAAATAACAATGTAATAAACAGTTGGCTTCAGGAACATTCCCTATTGGCTGGGGTAAAGTGGGAGATTTCTTACAGAAGAGAGCCTGAAAATGCAACCCAACAGGGGTTTGCTACCATATTCTGAAGTCTTTGCATTTCAAAAAGAGGTCCCTAATGGATAGGGAAAGGACTGACTTCAAAATGACACACAGTAGTGTCTCTTGTCTTATATGTTCCAAGACCCTCAGTAGATCTGAAACTGCAGATTATATCGAACACTATATATGCTATGTTTTTTTCCTATACATACATACCTACGATAAAGTTTAATTTAAAAATTAGATACAATAAGAGGTTAACGATAACAACTAATAATAAAATAGAACAGTTACAACAATATGCTGTAATAAAAGTTATGTGAATATGGTCTCTCTCTTAAAATATCTTGCTGTACCACACATACAACATGAATACATGGACAAAGGGATGCTCTACATCTCAGGTGAGACATAAAGGGTCAGCGTGAGATTTTTATCATGCTACTAGTAATGGCGCACATTTAAAACTTATGAAGTGTTTATTTCTGGAATTTTTCATTTAATATTTTCAAACCGTGGTTGACCATGAGTAACTGGAAGTACAGATAAAAGGGAGCTACTGTATTGTTGGTAACATCAGAGTAGGAGAGAGATTTTGTGGCTGTACCACATTTCAGAACTCCTTAATTTATACTACCATGTTGACTTGCATAAACCCAGGCCCATCAGAGAATGTGATTGTTTTAAAATATGCTACATGTGTAGTCAGTCAGCAGGCATTATTAAACATCTGCAATATCTTAGGCACAGGGCTAGGTGCCTTCACAGATTTTCAGATTTATTTGAAACTTGCCTTCACAAGTTTTATTTATTCTTCATCTAATGAAAGTTCTCACACAGAATGCTATTTTGTGAAGAATTAAAATGAAACTAAATGCTCTCATCATGAAAATAAGGTGAATTATTATTCTGTTACAGAAAGCACTTCAAGATTTTATTATGAAAAAGCTAGAGTTGTAGCCTCATATCAACTTTTGAAACTGAAAAAATTTATTAACATTTAGAGCTTTGACTTTACAAATTAACTACATATTACCAGCTTAAGCTGCTAGTCATTCTTACCTTCTATTGGGAACTCCCTACCATTTCTAGAAACTCCTTTATTTGTTTGATGGGTGCATTGGAGGTGGGGATATTAATTCTGAATGAGAAATCAGGTAAGGCACCACTGACATTGCATCTAAGACTTAAATGGTAAGAAGGCATTAATTGGGAAGATTTTGGAGCAGAGATTTCCAGGAATAGTGACTTCAAGGGCTCTAAAGCAGGAATGAGCTTCCTTTGCTAAGGGAAGGAAAAGTGGCCAGAGAGGTTTGGAGTATAATGTAGCAGGAAAGTGTGGAGAAGTGAATTCTGAAGATGGTCAGTGGTCAGATCATGAAAGAAGGCATGTTAAACACTCAGCACAGACCCAGGAAGGTACCTCCTGTTAGCATACAATAAATACAAGTTACATCACTGATTTTGAAGAGGAAGGACTGTTTGTTTATGGCTGAGTTGAAGGTGAAGGATTAGCCAATGGATATGCATCCAACTGAAATAGAAAATAGGTTTATAGAATCATGTCCCCAGCTTCCCTCAAGGTATCACAGACCAAGTAGTTCAGGATGCAATACCTCATTTGGAGCTCAGCAGGGAAACGCAGTTATCTAGACATCTCTGACTGTGAATGAGTTGAATCTCTTTTAGTCTTCTGTAGGGTTTTAAAAAAATCTCAAAATGCTGGTAATTGGAAGGGCTCATATGACCAAGAAAAACTAGCATATCAAATCATAGAAGATGTAGAGCCAAGATATCTAACACAACAGCGATTTTTTTCTGAACAGAAATCAACAAAAATTCTAAAGAACTGAAAAGTAAAACAGCAACAAATCAAAACAGTTTAACAAAGCTTTTAAATCACTGGAATCCCAAAGAAGCTGCATATGCAACATAATCTGTAGTCTGATTGCTTGGCTGTGGAGCCTGGCACAGCAACCAACTTTTTGAATCAGAGTTTGGAGAGGTGCTACAACAACAATGTTTTAAATTTCTATGAATGAAGACAAAACCAGAATTTTGTGATACATGGAGATAATTCCTTTACTTCATAATAATGTTTGGAAATATACCTATGAACAGGGAATTTGCAAGGTAGTATTTTCCATGGTCGACATTGAAACCATTTTGAACAGATTTATTTATGATGGTCAAGTGGGGATGACAATTGTTACTACAAATGCAGGCACAGTTGACACTGTAGACAGAATGTGACTTGATGAGCCTGTTCAAAACAGTCAATTCAGTCATACAGACCACTGGTTTGAGGTCTCTGCCTGGCACAAAGGTGGTGTGATATCACCATCAAATGTAATTTACTAAGTTCACTATGGGTATCAAAATTATTAGAAATAAAACTTTACTATAAATAAAAACTCAATTATTAGAAGTAAAATTTTACTATTGACTTGCTATTATAAAAATATTTTTTATCTATGTAGGTGCAAAATTTTTATTGCTAACAAAACAGTGGCTTAATAGTATATAATATAGAAAAGTATTGTAATTCTCAGAAAATTTTACCAAGATTTTAAGACTTCCTAGTGGTTGCTCAAGGAAAGATAAGTCAACAAATGCATATTTTCCAGGAACATATATTAAATATACAGCATAAAAATGACCAAGTTTTAAGTTGTTCACTAGGTTTTAAGTTAGCTAGTTTTTATATCTGATTCATCACAACCATTCTTTTTTACTTTTAACCATTGAAGAAGCTTCTTGTTGACATTGAAAAGAATATAAAGTGGTGAAGGAAGGAACTACAAGGGCAGTGAATATGGACTGAGGGTGTGGGGCTTGGGAGAGGTGTGGTATCCATTTTACACACTCCATTATACCTTTTTATTTCGGGGTAATTAGAAATAAAAATAACCCACTATAGTTATCTCAAATACAAATGATGACTGTGGCCAAGGGATAATATGTGATTTCATTGTGTAAATATCAATGATCATTTCTTTTCTAGTGAGACCGTTTCACTGTACCTGCTTAACTTTATAATTTCTTGTAAATTTCAAAATAAAACAAATAATATGTTGACAGCCAAGTGGTTGCTTCTCATCCACTTCAGTCCTGCTTCTTTTAATTATATTATA
>NW_011892320.1:0-355 GCF_000151845.1 Pteropus vampyrus
CCCCTCTCCAGGCGACCATCTCGCTTGCTCGGATGATGGCAGTCGCCTTCCAGCAACAACAATCGTCTCCCTCCAACCTATTTCCCAAGCCGCATCTTTCCCAAATGCAAATCCGACCTTATTTCAGCTTTTCTCAAATCTCTTTGAAGTTTCCCTATTTACCCCTGGATAAAACCATCAATTCCTGAAAAGGGCCCGTGAGCCTGCATGACCTGGTGCCCACTCGTCTCCCCAGGCTTATCTCACACTTTCCGTCCTTTGACGTGAGATTCTCTGTGTCCATGGAACTCTCAGTCGTTGAACGTGGCTCTGATGGGCAGCCTCTAAAACGACCCCAATGATCCCTCCTCTCGTA
>NW_011892320.1:4610-6225 GCF_000151845.1 Pteropus vampyrus
AAATCCCACTGGTTGAAACAGAGATTTCAAGTAATCTCTTGGGAAAAGGAAATTTCGTGAAAGAAAGTGCAGCCAGGAACCCATCTGGTGCCTTTTCTTCTTTCAGGCGCTTCCCAACCTCCGCCTCACGGCGTCTCTGCTGTTTTTTTCTCCTGCGCTGAGTTCAATTTCTTCATAACGTCAGTCGTAAGTGACCTGAGAGAGCCGGCCAGATCTAGCATCTACTTCCTGGTCTTTCGACTCAGCTCTCACAGTCCCCCTGGCTCAACGTCTCATTTTCCCGAATCCAGTTTGCCCTAATTGGTATAGTCAATTGTTCAAGTCGGACCAACAAATTATTGGCCACAGTGGCTTGTCACTCAATGAATCAGGATCCCTGAGGCCCCGGCCTGAAAACAAGGGGGGATTATGTAGCACAAAATATGGCTACTCGGGGCACTGGGGAACGTGGGTAAGACACTTCCTTCAAGGGCAGGCCGGCCGTGACCCCCACCACCGATATAGCCACCACCTCCCCAAACTTGGTCCTTCGTCTTAAGCAATTTGCCTCTCTGCTCACATGAGCTGCAGCCTGGCCAGGGCCTGGCTTCCAGAATTCAGTTATGCACAGAGGAATTACGTACTTTGCTTGGCGACCAAGCCCTCAGCCACACGCACAAATGGAAGCAGTTAGTTTCTGTAATGAATTTGTAATGCTCCTTTGCTTGTTTCCTCCCAGTGCCTGTTGGCCTTTCAAAACAGTGTGAATCCACTGTAGAACAGTAATTGGGGTCCTTCTTAGCCATGCTGAGGCTTCACGCCCACTGCATCCCCTGCCCAAACAAACCGCTGCACCTCCTCTGAAGTGGCCATAACAAATTTGCCTTTATTGGCCCGGATTTGGGAACTCCACGTTATTTGCCTTTGAGATAGAACAAAGAGACTCTATTTTCTCTGGCTCCTCCCAGCTCTGAGATAGCCAAGAGCAAGAGCATGAGTCTCAGGCTGTAGTTCATCCTGCAGAAACGAGGAAATCCTAGCTGCATGAGAGGCAGAAGGGCCTGGTGGATAAGCACACAGGACCTGGCTCCCATCCCGGCTCTGCTGGGAAACTGCTGTGTGACCTTGAGCAAGTTGCTTCAACTCCCTGAACCTGACTTTCTCCATTTGTTAAATACAGACAGTAATCTCTCCTTGGTTTTGAAAGGACAAAGTGAAAAATGTAAGCAATCTCCATGGCTGCAGCCAATAGATAATCAATATTATTTAACTTTCCTTTTAAATCTAAATGTTTGAAAGTGTGGAGTCAGGATTTGAACTCACACTCAGGGGCACACGTGCCGAACCCCTGTATTCCTGAACACTTGTGTGCCTTGAGAGGTTTGATCGTTTCCCTCTTGCTGGCCGCTTTGGCCTCATCCGGTTTTTGCTCTAACACACAATGCTTTATGGATGTCTCATGCGCATAACCTTGCCTTCAGGCGAGAGAATTTTTGATGGGTAAATTCCTAGTAGTGCAATTGCTGGTTCAAAGAATTTTCACTCCTAACTGCCAGAGGCCATGAGGCTCAGTTTTAAGCCTGCTAGCTGGTGGAGGCCACCCCTGGGCACCACCAGTCACTCTATACTCAGCTTC
>NW_011892320.1:9570-12045 GCF_000151845.1 Pteropus vampyrus
GAACAAAATAAATGAATGAGAGAGAGTCAATGAATGAATGATCTGACCATTTCCTGTTAATCACACCACCTCAAAAAGATTCAAACACTAGTTGTTAAGGAGCCCCACCTTTATTTGGCCAGAAATGGGGAATTAACTTAATCTCCACCTGGGGGGGATTGCCCTTCCCAGAATTTAGCATCCTAACCTCTTTCTCAAATAGCAGGAGGAAGCCAGCGGGGACCCGCAGCTACAGAGGGCCAGCACCTCAGTTTCCCCAGAGCAGCACACACCCAGTGAGACACACCTAGGCCCAAAACAGGGGGCATGGTGCTGGGCACGCTGAAGTGATTGGGGTGGGATTCTGGAAACTCTCTCTCTGGGAGAAAGAAATTAATGCAACTGAGCTTTGGACTGTCCGTTCAGCTCAGCTGCCCTTGATGACTCTGCATTGAGGCCCAAGAGTCCTGCTGGGAAAAGATGATCAGGCAGGAGGAGAGATGGAAGGGGACGGAGGACGGGAAAGCTTTGACAGGAACAGCCCAAGCTTCCGGGATGGATCGAGGGCTCACCTGTGCCAGGTTCTGCGCCCAGGCTTTACCTGCATTGTCTCACCCGTACCATCTGACTGCGGAGTCAAGCCACTGGGTCACACAGCTCAAGGCCACACAAAGGAGCAGGAGTACACCTGTGCTGTCTGTCTGCAAAGAATGAGCTTTTAACCGCCAAGTTCAAAACCGCCGGTACGTTTTCGAACTGGTGACCATAGCTACAATAACAAAAATCAATAAACATAACTAACATATAGACTTCCTATAAGCCAGGATTTAGGTGCTGGGTCACCTAAAGTTCACCATCATTATCCCCATTTTATAGATGAGGAAACCAAGAGATTAAATAATTTGCCCGAATTAGCTAGGTAGTGACAGAGCCAGGAGTTGGGTGGCCAACTGTCCTGGTTTGCACAGGACTGTCCCCACTGTAGCACTAAAAGCTATGTGTCCTAGAAAACCCCTTAGATCCGAACAACCGGGTTAGTTGGTCACCCTAGCCTGGCATAGACCCCCAGGCAGTATGGCACCAAAGGCCATGCCCTTAATCAGTTCCTGACCCGGCTCTGGTCATAGACCCAGGTTCAAGTTCAGCCTTTGCTTAGTATTAGCCACAGGGTCTATACAGTTTAGTCTTCCTTATCTGTCAAAGGGGAATAATAGGATCCACTTCACCTTCTTTTTTCAGAGGCTCTGCGAGGTGACCCCTGCCCAGCTCAGGGCCAGACATGGGGCGAATGCTCAGCAGTGGTTAGAATGCATGGCCCACCCATCATTGTAAGATGACCATAGCTTGCTCCGGAAGGAGCCGCGTGGAAAATGCTTGGCAGGAAGGTGTGTTAAGAAAGGATTAATCTGAGCATCTGCTGAGGCAGGGGGAAGGCAAGCTCATATCACTCTTAGATCATACCAGCTGCTGTCATCTCTCGTCCCAGGCACCCAGATATCCTGGCAGGGTGAGGAGGCATCTGGGCCGCCCACGCAATCCTGTCTTAGGCTTTAGCCATCAGCGTTCACCTCCGGGCCTAAGGAAAGGTCCTCTGGCTTCCTCTCTGTTCCCTTGGCGATTTGTGGCCCTCGGATGGTTGTAAGGGGCAGGGAGGTGATGCTGTTCTCTTCCGCCACACATTCTATTCCCAAACAATGGGCATCAGGATATGCGGCCCATCCAAGCCCCTGCCTGTCACGCCATCCTCCTGCAATCCCAGGCCTTGACACTCCGTCAGCAACTAGGCCAGCCCCGACAATGAGTTCTACGCTTCTCCACTTCCCATGCTAGTTCGAATTCCAGCCCTGAAAACCATCATTTAGTCACTCGATAAACACTGAGGGAGGCCCAGTGGGTGATCCTCTGTTCTGGAGCCAGACTGCCCAAGGTTTGGCCACAGCTGCACTCCTTACCAGCTGTCTGACTCAGGTGTCAAGTCCAGTAGCCTCTCTGTACCTCTCCGTGTTCGCATCTGGAAATGAGTTCATAATGATATTCACCACAAAGTGCTGTTGTGTAAAACCCTTAGAACAATGCCTGGCAAATAGTAAATGCTCAGTAAATGTAACTTATCGTCATTAATGGTATTATCAATGTTACTATTAGGATGTCTTGCACTTTCATAAGCAACCCTTTTATTATATCTTTATTTCCGGGCCTTTTTGAAAGTACAGAACAGCGCTTAAAGGAAAAATTTTAGAAAGGGAAAAATATTGAGGACTGGAGGATGCTAGAAACACAACGACTTTCTTTTGCAAATATCATTCACCCAGGGCCAGCTACGTGGGCACGTGACAGTGTGGTCACACAGGGCCCCACACTGAGGAGGGTCTTGTGCTTGAGGTTCGCTGTCCTGTGGCCTATGCTGAACTTAATGGTCTGCGTTAGTGGGCTTCATCGGGACAGTGGAGCATGCGCCGAGGTCTGAATCTTGTGCTCCTGCAACGTCCCACCTCC
>NW_011892321.1:0-845 GCF_000151845.1 Pteropus vampyrus
AAAGGGGGAGATTATTCTCAGCATCCTTGAAGCTATATGACCATGAAGCTAAGCAGCCAGTATACAGAATCAGCCTTGTACATTTAACTTTGAACGTATTAAATCCGTTAAGCAATGTTTTAATTTACCCAACACAATGGGAATCACTGAGAGTGAGCACACTGGGTCTCCTGGGACCTCTTGGTCATCCCGGCCACATGCCGTTGTAGCACCCATCCCTCACCAAGGCCTCCTCCACAGGCACCGCACTAACATTGTACCATATTCTTGTCATTTCTCTCCCCTTTCTGTAATCTAAATTAACCTAGTCTCAATCCAGGTCTTATAAAAAAAACAGTGTGGCTAATATGATTCATCCACAATTAAACTGTTAAAGGTTGAAAAATGCTCAATACATGTTCTCTTCCCTAAATTTCAGTATGTTAGCAAGGGACATCCAAGGGAAAAAAAAACAACATAGTTTAAAGAATGAATCTCTAATAGATTATAAACCTAACTGTGGAGAACCGGGGTCCTGACTTGTTTTAGTTACCAACACTTAACTGACATCGGCTAAATATTAACCATTGAACACACGATGGGGAAACATAGTAACCAGCAAGGCAGGCTGCAGAATTCTTACTTCGTCTAGGGTAAAATTCAGAATTTACGGAGCATTATCGTCAGTAGTTGAGCTCACTTCCCTGGTTCTGCAATGCGGATACAATTAAATAGAAGATATCGAACCCACCAAGACGACCCACGGGCCTTGGGAGAGGGGCAGGGGACGGATGTGAACACCTTTTGGCATTCAGCTTGGGAACTGAGCCAGTTTCAAACGGAAACCAAGCCTATGGTGCTTCTTT
>NW_011892321.1:4590-6419 GCF_000151845.1 Pteropus vampyrus
CTTTCTTATTGAAAATTATAGCATTACATAGAAGTAAAATTAGCAAGGATAGAGAAACTTGTTTACTTAATTTTCATTCAAAGAAAAGCAATGTAACTTAATAATGTTTTTATTTACCTTTCTGACAAAGTCATCTTCGGGAGGAAGTAGATAAAATTATAAAAATTGCTATTTTAGAGTTAATATGATTAAAAATATAAAACTTTCTATTTAGTGAGATATTTCAAAAGCCTTAAAGGAAAGTGACTAACTTGTTTTAAGAGTTTGTTAATAACACAAACAAGAATATCCTGCATGGAGTAATACATTAATTTAACATAAAAGCAGTTTTAAACTTCAGAAAACACAGAAATAAGATAGTCTAAAACTAAAAAATTTTTTAAAGAGATAGAAATATGAATAAGGCACCAAAAAAGAAATTCAGCCTTGAGAGTAATTTCAATGAGTAATAAAAAGGTGACATAAAGAAACAAATGTAGCTGCACAGGTAACTAACTCTGTTGAATGAGATCCAATCTTAAGAAGGGAATGAGGAAAAGACCAGAGATTAAAAAAAAAAAAAAAAAGATTGGTCTAAACATCAAGACTTCCTAAGAAACATAGAATGGGAAGAGGTTTATAGAACACACCAGAAGAAAATAAGGGTTTTTCGAAGTAATGTTTTATCAAATAAGGAAAGAATAGAATATTTGCTAGGGGAAATAACAGATCATAGAGAAAACAAAACTAGAATTGAACTTGTATTATTCTCATCCATCTCATCACATCCTGACTCCCCCAGCCCTGCTTGCTTCTCACCCCCCACCCATAGCACTGACCAACTCCTAACATTCTACATAATCTAACATTCCATATAAAACATATGTATGGCATTGGTCATTGTCTCCTCCTCCACAAGAACAGGAATTCCTGTCTCTTTTGCTCACTGATATATTCCACATTCCTAAAACAATTTCTGGCACGAAGTAGGTAGTCCATATGTATATTCGTTGAATGGATTTTTTGTATAAATGAGAATGATATTTAAAACGAAAAAGGCAGATTAATTACTGATAAAAGATGATTTTTAAAAGCCAACATCTGTGAGAAGATGAAAAAGTAATTAGCTACCATAAAAAATTAAAATTGTCTAGAGTCAGGGTGTTTATATTCCAGGATATAAAAAGAACTTGCATGTATGATCAAAGGATCACCTTTGACAAGTCCTAGTAAGAAAACGAGCATGCAAATCTAGTTGTGAGAAGGGAGACAATGATGAAATAAAGACTGAATAATTTAAATGAATCACAAGCAAAATAATATAATGGCACATGTGGTCAACAGAGAAATGACATAGATGTATCGTAACATCCTGCATGGTCTTGTGGAACCCATGGTTATCAATAAGATGACACAGACGTAGTATAGAATCATTAGTAACAATCAGGAACACGATGTATAGCACGGCATCATGTATATTCATCACAAAGACTTACTAGACATAGTAGAGCAGCACATGTGGTTATAAAGGAGAAAATGCAGAGTTATTATAGAACCATCGATGGTGGTCAAGTTGATGAGGTCCATGCAGTGTAGCATAATGCATGACCATCGGGGAGATGACCCAGCACATCCCGTTATATATCGTTATTAAAGAGATGATGAGGACCTAGTATAACATCGTATGTGGTTGTCAGGGAGATGATGCAGACATTGCACAGCATCTCATGTGGTTATCAGGAATATGATACAGATGTACTGTAGCGACATACATGGACATCATAGAGATGATGCAGATATAGTTTCTATCATAGCTGCTTTCCAGGGAGATGATTAACAGTGTAGAATCA
>NW_011892321.1:6469-7133 GCF_000151845.1 Pteropus vampyrus
GTACTGTAGCGACATACATGGACATCATAGAGATGATGCAGATATAGTTTCTATCATAGCTGCTTTCCAGGGAGATGATTAACAGTGTAGAATCATACATGTTTATCAAACAAACATGAATCCCCCCACAAATTAAATGTATGAACAGATGACTACCGTCAGCTGAAGCAGTTGCAATAAGCTTTCCAGTGTAATCAAAACAGCTGTCTAGTATTTCATCATTATGGCCTGTTAATGTTATCATACATTTTCCATTTGTAGCATCCCACAGCTGAAATTACATAAAATAAAAAAAAGACTATTATTTCTTGTCTAAAGAGCAAAGATGGTCAGAAATAATCTTTATGACATTCTTACAGCTGGTTAAATAACTGTACCAAAATCACGTATACAATTTTCACACATTCTGTTAATTTTACCTTGACTTATGACTACAGACCACAGCCAATCATCTAAACAGGCACACTTTGGACACCAAGAAGAGCAAAGACAGATATTCTGCTGAGACTCCTTAAGGTTCACTCTAATCAATGTTTAAGAAATAATGAATAGAGAGACATTGAACAAAAATAATGTGCCTTTTAAAATAAGATATGTTAACACATTTGAATCAATTAAAATTGTTTTACTACATCATAATCCTTTTAAACTTTGGGGATCGAAA
>NW_011892322.1:0-1882 GCF_000151845.1 Pteropus vampyrus
AACGAAAGCTCCTGGGGGCTTTGTGCAAGGAGGCCATGGGGCCCAGGCTGTGGATTCCAGTCTGGTCTGCCCAGCACCTCTGGAGGGAGCTGAGCAGAGCTGAGCACCACGCACGGGTCTCACCCTGAGCCCAGAGTTCCTGTCCCCACAGGCCTCAGGGCTGGAGAAGTCACTTCTAGTTCCTTCTAGATGCTCATCTCCCTCCCTCAAGGCCCTTTTGTTCTTGTGGAGTGTGGCCTTTCCTTGGTGAGGAGGAAGCACTGCAGGAAGGAAAGACCATCATGGATGGCTGTGGAATGTCGCCTGCACTGGTCAAGCTTCAAAGCCACCTGGGTGGTAGGCCTGGCTCGCCCAGAGTACAGAGGGGGAAACTGAGGCTCAGTCATGCAGTGAAGTGTGAGGGGGCACCGCTTCCAAGCTCAGCAGCCAGGAGTCCCCTCCACTGCGAATCCCCTTGCTCCTCTGTGACATGTGACATTGAGAGGGCTAGGCATTGCAGCAAGCTGGGCTGGGGAATGGCGCCCCTGCTCCCTCTACCCCAGCTTTCAAAACTGACCGGTCCTGTCTGATGGGAACGCTAGTCTTTGGCCCGGGCTGGTGTTTGCGTCCTGGGCTAGCCAGCCCTTCGAGTCCCCAAACTTCCTAGCCAGGGCCAAGTAATTGGCAAGTCCCTAAGTGGGACCAGAGAGTCATCTTCTATCTGGTATTTCCCTCCCAACAAGCACTTCAGCTATGAACGTGCTTTATAGCTTAAAATCATCATCATCCTAACTTTTACTGAGGACCTTAAACTCATTGCTTTACCTGCAGGTTTGCATCCCAGCTCTTCTACCTAATGCCTCTGTGACCTTGGGCAAGTTTCTCACCTTCTTTATGCCTTAGTTTCTCTTCTGGCAAATGGATGTGGTAACAGTGCTATATATTGAAGGATTTAATAGGCACTGAGTCTGCACAAGGCTGTGGCCACCTCACTTGACCTTCCTAGTAACCCTGTGAGATACATGTTGTCATTGGATCCATTTTCTAGGTGGGGAAACTGAGGTTCAGAGCAAGATATGACTTTTCCCAAGGTCAAGCCATCACTGAAAAATCTCTTGAAGTAATTTTGCCATTGAGGGAATCAGGCGAGGTAGACTGGCACTAACCATCTCCCTAAGGAATACTGAGGGGCTACCTCTCTACCCAACAATGACATGACCCCACCCACCGAGCCCTACCTTGCCTAGGAGCCAGCTCCTCCCCAGCTTCCAGACCCAGGGGCCACCTGGGGAAACTGCTGTATGTCCCACCTCTTCTGGGGCATCTTCCCCTCCCAACACCTTCTCCCACTGGGAGCTATCTCAGTCACCTATCTCCCCCATCCAATTTCCAGAGAGTTCTCTCTGAGAGTTCAGACAGCCCTGAACCCCTTTCAGCCCCACCCTGCAGATGGCTTGATGAACGTGTGACCTGGCATGGCTGGATTCCACATTGGTGGTTAAGCATTATCTGTTTTCTTTAGTGCACATATATACACGTCCAGCTGTTTGGGAGAATTCCTGGGCCGATAGTGAGCCATGAGTCAGCGCTCTGGGTGTCTGGGAGCCCGTGAATCCACCCATGCATATCAGCATTTCTGGTTTAACATCTTCATTATGGAAAATTTCAGAAGCACATAGAAGTCGAGAGGACCAGACAGCGATTCCAGCCTTGATGTCGTCATCCGCAAACGTTTCACAATCTTTTTTTCTTTTTTTATCACTTCCTGTGAGCTCCCTCTCCTGCTTTTTTCCCCATTTGGCCGGAGGGTTCGAAAGCCAATTGCGGACATCATACCATACATGTCATTTTAAAAACTTAATTTTGAAGGTACAAAAGGTAGAAACTTCTAGTTGTAAAATAA
>NW_011892322.1:4457-6156 GCF_000151845.1 Pteropus vampyrus
CCTCCTGGGCTCAGTTTGGTTCAGTGGTGCTTCCTGAGCACCACTGAATCCAGGCTCTGCGCTGGAGTTGGTGAGGGGATCCAAGCGTGGTCTCTGCCCTCCAGGCGCCCACAGCCCACTGGGGATGAGGAGTGAACAGACCGTCTGGATACAGGGCGGTCCGCATGGCAATGGAGGAGGGCCCAGCCAGTTTGGGGGAGGGGAGCCCATCAGGGGACTTCTCAGAGACGCAGAAGCCCCAGATGAGTCCTAAAGGATTAAATGGGAGTTGGGTAGGCAAAGAAGCGAAGGGTGTTCCAGCAAAAGGTGCAGCAGCTGGATGCTGAGGGTGAGCTTAAGATTGGGCTGCTCCTGTCATGTCCACTGTGTACCTTAGACCTGCAGAGTTTTTGTCCTTAAAGATTGACAACTATCCACCTAGTCACCTATCTGTCCATCCATCCGTCCGTTCCTCCGTCCATGCTTCTGTCTGTCCGTCTGTCCACCCACCCACCCATCCATCCATCTATTCATTCATCCCTGCATCCATCTGTCTATCCAACCATTTACTCATCGAGCCAGTGATTCATTCATTCAACAAGTATTTATGGAGTGCTGATGATGGCCGGTCTCTGCTGGGCAGAGCCTTCCCTGGGGAGGGGATGAGTAGATGTGGGCTGAGATTTGCTTCACTCTCTGCCGGGGCCCTGCCCATGACAGGCACAGACTTGCCCCTGGAGTCTTTCCCTATCCTGGCTGCCTGGTCTTGTTTGGAGGGAGGCGGCCCTTCCCTCTCAGCTTGGGAAACTGTCTCTGATAATCTGCTCTTGGGAGCGTCACTTCCCCAGACAGAGGGTGAGGATATCAATCCAGACCACAGGCACTGCATGCTCTCAACAATGTGGGCCTCTCACCTGCCCCTGCTGAGAACCCCACCCTCGCCACCTTTCTAGGGCTGTGACCCCAGGCACCTTTAGTCATGGCTTTGTCTCCCCACCCCAGGCTGTGGGTTTCTAGACAAAACTCCACATGTTCAGGCTGCCCATCAAGCATCTCCATTTCCAGCTGGTCACAGAGCCCCACAGCGGCCTTTTTGGTGACGTGACTTAAAGCAAGTCACCACTGGTGGTGCCTGGGAAAGCCAAAGCCATCACGGACCTCGCTGTGGACCTGCTGATGTCCCGAGCTTGGCGGTCCATGACCTGGCCTCCTGTCTGGCCACTTAGAGATTTGAAAATTTTGATTCAGTTTTCAAGTAAGGCCATTTTGTGCAGAAGTATGATAACTTCTCCTCATGAGAAAATGCTCAGAGCGCATGGCGGGCCTTCTCCTGAAAACGGGAGGATCGGCGAACACTGTGTCCACGTGCCTGCCTGTTAGGGGAGGGCTAGGGCCCAGCAGGACTGCCCCTTTAGATGGAGCGTGGACTCCCCAGGATCCTGCTTCAGGATGGAGAAAAGTGAGCAGAGAGGCGGGACTGAGTTGGTAAAGGTCAAGCAGGAAGGGACAGTTGCTGCCTCCCACAGGTGCTCATGGCACCCGAGTGACTGTGCGTATGATGATGTCGCAGGGTTGGGGCTTTATTTCACCTGGGAGCTGCAACCATTCCTTGTGGGAGGGGTGGGTTTCCTGTAAGGGAGTGAGTTTCTTGCCCCTTAGCTGGGAAGAAATCCATCCTGGGCCAGGGATGCAGCCTGGGGAAGGTGAGCCTTGGGGCAGA
>NW_011892322.1:8586-8969 GCF_000151845.1 Pteropus vampyrus
GGCTTCTGGAAGTTGCCGGCAGGCCTTGGTGTTCTAGCTTTGCAGCTACACCAATCCGATCTGCCTCCGTCACCTCATGGCCACCTTCCCGGTGTCTGTGTCTCTTCTTATAAGGACCCCAGCCATTGGATCAGGCACCACCTAATCCAGTGTGACCTCATCTTGACTTCATCAGCAAAGACCCTGTTTCCCAATAAGGCCACATTCACAGATCCCTGGGGTTAGGACTTCAGCATGTCTTTTTGGGAGACACAATTCAACCTTCAACACCACGGGATTCTGATTACATTTAAAAAGCACAGTCATGGTCATATTTTGTTTCTGGATCTAGATGCTTGTTATACATGAGATTTCACTCTGAAAATTTATCAAGCTATACATTT
>NW_011892323.1:0-2541 GCF_000151845.1 Pteropus vampyrus
ATGTTCAGAAAACAGTGACAAGTTCAGGATGACTTTATAGGGTTGACTACATAGAGATAAATGCTGGGAAGTGAGGCTAGAGTTGTGGGTTGTGGTAGATCGAAAAGGGCCTTATATACAACCTAAAGATATACTGAGAGCTGAGGAAATCTTCTGTTGTTTTGTTTAAAACCTTTATTTTTAAATGATTATTAATTCACAGGAAGTTGCACAAAGAGCACATAGGGAGACCATGTATCTTTTACACAGTTTTCCTCCATGGTAACGTCTCACGTGACTATACAATATCAAGACCAGGAAATTGACATGGGTACAGTCCACAGGACTTATTCACATCAAACCTATTCACATTGCACCAGTCTTATAACTTGCACGTGTGTGTGTGTGTGTGTGTGGCTCTGTGCACTTTTATCACATGTGTAGCTATGTGGTTTCTTTGTAACCACCACCACAATCCAGATTCAGAACTGTTCCATCCCCACGAAGACCCTCTTGCTATCCCTTTATAGCCCTGCCTGTTTCCTTTCCCCCATCCCTAATCCGTTCTCCAAATCTATGATCTTGTTATTTCAAGAATGTTTTATAAATAGAGTCATAGAGTGGGTAACCTTTTGAGACTGGCATTTTTTTCACTCAACCTAATTCCCAGGAGATCTGTGCAAGTAATTGTATCAGTTCCTTTTGATTGCTGAGTAGCGTTTCATTCTGTGAATGTACCACACTGTATTTAACCATTCACCCGGTAAAGGACATCTTGACTATTTCTGGTTTGTGTTTATCACAAATAAAGCTGCCCTGACCATTTTTATACAGATTTTGTGTGAACTTAAGTGTCCTTCCTCCGGGGTGAATGCCCAGGACTGTGGTTCTTGGGTTATGTGGTGGGCGTGTTTAGCTGTATAAAAAACCGCCCAGCTCTTCCAGAGCTGCTGTGCCGTGTTGCATTTCCATTAGCCATGTTTCAGAGTCAGAGACGGCATGAGCTTGGAAGTGTGTTTGGGAAGATGGATGATGTAATGGCAGAAGATGAACTTAGTAAGAGAACTCTGGTGTCAAGAAAAGCTTAAGGGTAAGGAGAAGCAGCAGGATATGAGACCAGATTTCTGAGGGAGAATCGAGAGGATTGGATGGTTGTCTACAATTAACTGCAGGTTCACTTAACACTTTGGCCTTCTTTTCCCCACCAAATATTTTTCAGAGCACAAGTCAATAAACTGTGGCCCAGGTTGGCCCATTACTTGATTTTTATAAATAAAGTTTTATTGGAACATAGCCATGCCCATTCATTGACATTTGGCCTATGGCGGCTTTCCTGATGCAGTGGCAGTGTTGAGTAGTTGTGACAGAGACCATATGACCCACAAAAACTTTACTACTTACTTATCTAGAGAAGCTTGATGGATACTTCTGATGAAATAGATATTTTGGAAAGAAATCGGGGGAGGGAGCAGGGAATGTGTGTATTTTGCTCTTACACTTATAAATGTTGCACATACGAGCCGAGGATGCTCTAGAGAAGCAGGTAAGCTGTGGTTTCCAGTGCTCTTTCTCTTTTCATTCACTTTTTTAGTTTGGCTTTATTCTAATTTGCATATTGAGTTTCTACGTAAGATTTTTATTTTGAGAAATGGTGGCAATAGGGAGTAGGATATCAGTGGCCCCCAAAGCATTTAAAAACTGCTGACTTAGACGACCTCTGACACATCTTTCAATACTGAAGATGCTGTGATTCCATACTGCGGCATCACTTCAAACTTAACATATCAACTCAAAATTCATTTCACTGCCCCAGAATCGGTCTTTCTCTTCGTGACTGACTGGTTTAAGAAATGTCGCCTTTCTATCTCTGGCTCAACACCTGAGTCATCACATTCTTTCTCCCTTACTTCAGCATCTGTTTGCCAAAGTCCTGGTTATTTGAAATCATTGGGCGACAGGAGAGGAAGCTGAAATTTGCAGTTTCTCCCCCTCTTGTCATAAGCACTCTAGGTGATGCGGGATTGTGAGTGTGAGCGTGCATGCGTGTGAGCACACGCGGGACCTGTACTTCCTTCATTAAGCCTAATCGTTTTAATTGATTTTTATATTTATCTTAAAAATTTAGAAAATACAACTGAGTATAAAGAAAATATATAGCTCATCTTAATTCCACGACCACGTGTAATGGCGTGGTAGGCGGAATACCCTTCCGGATTCTCGTTCATATTCTAGCTCGCTGCCTTTCTCGCTGGGGCAGGTAAGTTAATGAACTCGGGATCATGCTATTCTGTAACCTGCATTATTTTTTAATTATAATGTTAACATCTTTGCGTGTCAGTGTAGATCTACTTAATTATTTATAAAACTGAGCATGGTCTTCTATTTTATGGGTATAGTATGATTTAGCCAGATCCATGGGATGACTTTTATTTCTAAGTCCTTGCTGTTGTAAATGACATTCCTTGCTATTGTAAATGACACTGCTTGTACTTACATCTTTGTGTAGTTTTCTATTTCCCTAGGGTAAATTCCTAGAAGTATAATGGGTAGTTCAGAGGGATC
>NW_011892323.1:4135-6467 GCF_000151845.1 Pteropus vampyrus
GTCAGCACCACGTGTGGTGAATTCCTTGACTATGATGTGGCACGTTTCTCTACATCCAGTTTTCACCCGGTGTGTACATCCCAGCGATCGAGCATGCTGATGCGCAGCCGTTCATCCGGCACGTGTGGAGCACATGCAGGCGCTGGGCTCCTGCAGAATGCGGAAGGACACACGTTACTTGGAAATCACAAGGTGAAGCAGTATGGCCTTCAGCTGGGGAAACACTGCAGCAGTCCGTGGCGGTGGAGACCGTGTGATGGAATTTACCTGAGAGCGGGCATCGAGCTAGCTGAGCAGTGGAGGAAGAAGAGGAGATGGCCAGGAGTTGGGGCAGGTGTGGGCACAAAGAACATTCCAGGCATAGGGCAGCACACGTGCAAGGTTCCCAGAGGAGACCAGTGTGACCGGAGCCCTGATGCGTGTGCGTGCTGGGGGTGGGAGGGGCGCGGTGTAGTGCAGGGTGAGGTCAGAGGGGCAGGCTCAGACCATGTGCGCTTTTGTGGGCTGCACTGAGAAGTTTTCTCCATCCTAAGAGCTGTTGGTAATTGAAGCGTTTAAAGCAAAGGGAATGACCACTGTATTTGTGTTACGAAAAGGTCATTCTAGTTGTGATTTGGAGAATGGGTGGTAGGGGATTCAAGGAAACGGTCAGCAGGCCACTTAGTAGATGACGTGTATGCGAGCGTCAGTCGTGGTGTCGCTCCCGGAACTAGGCAACAGGCGAAGAATACCAGGCGTCGGAACAAGGTCCCGAGCTCTGTTTTCGATGTTAGGTTCGAGGTGCCTCGAGACATCTGAGTGGGGACATTTCAGTCGCCTGCTGAATGTATTAGTTAGAGAAGTGGGTCAGAGAGAGGGATCTGTGTGGTATCTGCGTCTAGGTGGTAGTTAAAGCTGTGGGCGTGCGTGAGTCACTTGGGGAGAGATAATAGAATGAGAAGAGGGCCTTGTACCCTGGAATTCCCAATATTTAAATGGCCTCATCAAGGAAGATGAGCCAGAAAGGATATAGGAGGAGTGACCAGGGAGACAGGAAGGAAAAAATTAGGGTGGTGGTGAGTCACAGAGGACAAAGGAGGAGCAGTTTTAGAAGAAGGGTGTGATCAACAACGGCAGACGCTGCCAAGAGCTCGGAGACTGACAGCTGTTTCATGGCGGGCAGGTCGTTGGAGACTGGCTGACAGCTGTGAAGCACTAGGTGTAGAAGCCACACGGGGTTGAGCCGAAGAGTGAATAGGAAAGAGATGTGGGCTGTAGCAGGCCCAGGTGGATGTCTTGAGAGGTTAATGATAGTGGGCAGTGCTAGGAGGGGCATGGAGTCCAGGGAGAGTTTACTTCATTTCGGTAATGGGAGCCTCGATCATATTTAAAACTGATGTGGGGGAAAATCAGGTGAGAGGGGCGTGGACGATATTAGGAGATGAGGTAACAGGCAGGGCGAGTCCCTGAGAAGGCAGGGGATGAGTGGAGCCCGGACGCAGGGAGGATCCGCATGGCTAGGTGAGCACAATGGTGAGCTGGCCGGGAGTTTGCTGCAGTCTCCTCCTCACCGTCCCCCATAAAGTAGATGGCAGTGTCATCTTCTGAAAAGAAAAGGGTGTTACATATGAATCCAGGCTGCCTTTCATCTCCTAAGGACCATAAATAGCTTTCTATTTCCTTGCTTCTCTCCTCCCTGTTTTAAAAACAGCATTATTGAGACATAACTCATACATAGCCCACTCATTTAAAGCGTGTAATTCAGTAATTTTTAGTTTATACACAGATAATGTGCAACCATAACCATAGTCAATTTTAGGACATTTCAAAACCTCAAAAAGAAACCCCAAACCCTTTAGTTGTCACCATCCATCACCACCCCTTCTTACTCACCATTCGCTATCAGAAATGAGCATAGAGTATGGCCTGATTTGAGATTAAAATCATACTGTGATGTCGAGAGTATAAACTGAGGCATATGAAGGATCGCTAAGAGCCTCAAACTTTAGCCAGAGAAGCGAAGGGGGCCGAGGCCCTGCTACCACAGGGTCGCCAGTATAAAGATCAACAGATAGATAATACACTGAAACCTACTGAATGTCAAATTCTTCCCTGGCAAAGAGAATCATCTTAAGAATGAAGATTAATAAAATAAAATTGAGAAAGCAACACATGTAACTAGATTTTAAGAGAACATTTACTGTTGATAAATGATTTTATCTCCTGGCCCAGAAAAAGTATAATCTTGGGTACTTAAAATTTGAGTACAGGATGACAAACTGCGTCAGACAGCTGAAGCATTGACAGAATAGGGTAGTAACAACAGACAGACAAGGTAAAGATTCCGTTTAAC
>NW_011892323.1:8077-9333 GCF_000151845.1 Pteropus vampyrus
TAGAATTCTAAGAGGACAGTTTCATTTTTTTCCCAGAACTTTAACGATGTTTCTCCACTATCGTTTGACTTGCTTCATTTCTGTCAAGAAGTCTGTTGTCATTCTTTGATTTTTCTTTTCTGTCTGTAATGTTTTTTCCCTCTGGTTGCTTTTAAAATCTTGTCTTTACTGAATAAAAGCAATTTGATTATTCCCTGTCTTGGTGTACTTTTCTTCCTGTTTTCTTGTGCTTGGGATTTTTTTTTTACCTTCTTGGCTCCATGGGATTATAGTTTTCATCAAATTTCGTAATTTTTCAGCCATTACATCTTCGTATACTTTGTTGAGCCTTCTCCCTCCTTGGGGACCGCAGTTACACGTGTCTTAGACTGCTTTACTGTCATCCTGTAACTCACCGATGTGCTCCCTTTTTTACTAACAATTCTTCTGCAGCGTCTCATCTGCTGTTAATTCTATCCAGTGTGATTTTTATTTCAGACATTGTAGTTTTATTTCTGTGTTTGATTTGGGTCTTTATTTTCATGTCTTCCACATCTTAACATGTTCACTTTTTTCCTGAACATACGACTATAGTAACTTTTAATGTCCTTGTTTATCAATTCTACTATCTGTGTCACTTGCAGGGATGTTTCTGTTGATTGGTTTTTTCCTCGTTATTAGTGTGTTTTCTAGTTTTGATCCTGCTCAGGCTTGCTTTGGAGCTCTGTTGGGTGGAACCAGAGCCAAGTTTAGTCTAGGGCTAATTTTGTATAACTGAGACGAAACCCTTTGCGTACTCTACTGCGTGCCCTGTGAACATGAGGTTTTCCTCAGGTTGATGGGAACAAGAACTATTTCCAGCCCATGTGAGCTCCGTGGCCTCGGGCGCTCTCCCCTCATGCACGTGCCCATCAGTACTCAGCCGAAGAAGCCCGCGGGTCTTTACAGGTCTCTCATGCTGCCCTCAGCGTAGCCCTGTCCACTCAACTCAGCTTGAACTCATGGGGACCACCTGTTCTGCCTGGCTTCGCCTCCCTATGCCATGGGCTGGAAATTCTCTCCAGATAGTAAGCTAGGGCAGTTGGGAGGTTTGCCTTATTCGTTCCCTTTCTCTCAGGGGCCACTGTCCTTTGCTGCCCGAGGTTCAGTGTTTAGAATTCATTGTTGCGTATGTTTTCTCCTATGTTTTAGTCTTTTTTATGGGGAAAGATAAATCCGGCCTGTTCCTCCATCTTGGCCATAAGTGGAAGCTCATTAGTGACGTTTTACTTATCGCT
>NW_011892324.1:0-7855 GCF_000151845.1 Pteropus vampyrus
ATAAAAACAAAGACCAGAGGAGACTGAACCATTGGAAATGGTGATTTTGGGATGAGTTTCCTGATTTACAGTTTTTAGTCTAAGAATAAAGCCCTGTCTGTGATGTGCAGAACTGAGGGGAAGCCCTACGTTCTATGGATAAACTCTTCCCAGATTCCTGGCAGACTCCTGAACAACATATGAAAGTGGCAGACTTTATGAATCCCAGTTTCAGATAAAAGAGCTAAACTGAAATACCACCTGCTACAGGGGAGATAGAGTTTTTCGATTTGAATTCAGCCACTTTAAAGGCCAGAATAAGAAGAGTCAATACTCAGCAGAAGAACATAATAGAATCCAGACTTTCTACAACATATCATTCATAATCAGGATACACTCCAAAATTATTCGACATACAACAAAACAGGAAAACATGACTCATTTTAAAAGAAAAGACAATCAACAGAGACCAGATCTGAGATGACCTAGATGATGGAATGAGCAGACAAGAATTTTAAAGACCCTATTATAGCTATACTCAAATATGAAGAAAGTCTTAACAGATAAATATAAACTATAAAAAATGAAAATATAAAAACTGAAAAATAAATAGTTAAAATTAAAAAATCAATGAATGTATTTAAAACAAGAGAGATAAAAGAAGAATAAAGTCAGTGAACTAGAAGATAGATCAACAGCAATGATTTCAGAAGGAGAGGAGAGAGAGAAAGAATGACACAGAAAAGTATCTGAAAAAATAATAGGTGAAAAAAACACATTTATGGACTCTAAAGCCTCAATAAACACTAAGAAAGATTAATATCAAAAACAAACAAAACAAAAATAAAAATACTTAGCATATAATAGTCAAACTGCTGAAAATTAATGACCAAGAGAAAAATCAACAAAATGATGCCGAAAGAAATTAAAGATCTAAGTAAATGGAGAGATATACCTAGTCAATAGATTGAAAGACTCAGCATTTTAAAGATGGCAATTACCAAATTGATCTATGGGTTCAGTACAATCCTAATCCTAATCCTACTATGCTGTTTAGTCAAAATTGATGAGCTGATTCTAAAATTTCTATAGAAATGCAAAGAACTTAGAATATTCGAGAAGTCTTGAAAAAAGAAGTCAAGTTTATACTTACACTATTTGACTTCAAGACTTATCCAAACGCTACACTAATTAGGATAGTGTGGTACTGATGGAAGGATCAACAAACAAATTGATGAGATAGAGTAAAGAACCCAGAAATAGCCCACACTTATATATTTATTTTATTTTTGACAAAGTTGTGAAAGCAACCTAATTGGGTAAGAAAACTCTTTCCAACAAATGGTGTTGAAATAACTACATATTCAAATGAAAACAAATTAAGCTTGCCCTGTATCATAACATCCACAAAAATCAATTTGTGATGGACCATGGACCTGAACAGGAGATCTAAAACTATAAAACTTCTAGAAGAAAACATAGGAGAATATCTTCATGACTTGGGTAAAGACAAAAACCAAAAAAAAAAAAAAAAAAAATTAGACTTAATTAAAAGTAAATCTCTGTTCATCATAAGAAACATTATTAAGAAAATGTATAGGCAAGCCACAGGGCAGGAGAAAATATTTGCAAAACGTATCTGACAAAGAATTGGTATCCTAGATATACTAAGAACTCCGAAAACTCAATAATAAAATGACAAATAACTCAATTTAAAATTGGCCAAACGATTTGAATGGACATTTCGCACAAGATGGTAGATGAATTGTCGATAAGCACGTGAAAAAACACTTAACATCTTTAGTAATTAAGGGTATACAAATAATGAGATACCACTCCACATTATCAGCATGACTAATATTACACTGACAACACCAAATGTATCAGAGGGTGTAAATAAACTAAAACTCTTATACATTGTTGGTAGGAGGGGAAAATGGCATGAGAACATTAGAAACAATATTCATAAATAAATATTGAACTCCGGTTAATAACATTGAAGTATTTGAGGGGAATGTACTAATAACTGTAACTTACTTTGAATGCAATAAGAAAAATAATTAAATGAATTGCTGGATAGATAGAGGAATGGATAGAGAATTAATATACGATAAAGCAAATATAGTAAAATGTCAATTGAAGGAACTACATGATAGTATGGGTATTCACTGTAAAATTCTTTCAATGCATCCTTAAGTTTGAAAATTTTATAATAGAATGTTCAAAACAAAAGATAATTGATGATAATTGGCAGATTGCTCATTAGAAGGAGTCCTGGCCTTAGGAAAAGACACTAGAGTCTAGCTGATGTGTAGGGGAACGGGGTAGGCACAAGTGGCTTCTGGGTCGAGAAACTGGCTTTCTTTGCTCCATCCTAACTTTGGCAATAAACTTGAGGCAAAGCAAGGGCCAAGTTCCTCTTGCATCTCATGAGACCCACTGGCTCATGCTCTCTGCTGGTGCCTTGTTTACCAGATGGTGATTTTAAGTGTTCTCAACAGATCTGTTCTAGAAATCGAACAGAAAGGGGCTGTCTGACACTACTTACTGTCTACTTACTGAGCGCCTACCGTGTGCTACTCTCTGTGCTCAGCTTTGAAGAGACTATGATGTGAATAAAAATAGCTCTTGTCCTTTTATTGATCTTACCACTGATGAAACTCTGCTCCTCTTCTACTTATGTTGTTATTTATACCCTGACCAGAAGATCTGCGAGTTCCTTTTATAGGCCTTATTGACATTTCTTAAATCGCTGAGTTCAAAAACCCCTTTCTAATGTTGGACCTGAAGGCCATATTCTAAACCGAAAGAGATTTCTTCTTGTTTTACTCTCTCTGGAGTGAAACTTGACACAAAAAATTCCCAACGCCTCAAAATAGCTCGCAAGAAATTGGACACATGCCTAGTGACCCAAAGTCCTCTTTTATGCTACTGAAGTAGAGGTGTGAAGAGAAGGGCACTGGGTGGCTAGGCTTAACCCTCTGCCCTACTTCTACCAGAGGTCACGCTCATCGCCATTCTTTGACCTGGCACCACAGCCAGAAGTCCTGTCCAAAGTTTAGCCCAAGGACAATGGCATCAGGGAGAAGTGCCTGGCCTACTGGGGTAGCTTGACATGACTTTGGATCCCATGTTACAAATCCAATTGCTCAAGCCACATCTTTAACATACAAAAGAGAGAGTTCCTTACCTAAACGTCTCTTTCCCCAAATCTTCTGGTGAAATGTGAAGATGTTTTCGAGCTGATATATTAATGTTACAAATGACACCAAATTGGTTGAATGGTACCATATTCAATAAAAAGAAAATAAAAATCAGTTGCCTTCTTGGAAAGGCTGTCACACTTTCTTTCCATACAATGACTCACCCTCTTTGCTTAACTGAATACTTCTCTGCAAAGTCCAGACTGTCACCTATTTGTCACCTTTGTATGCTTATAAATCCACCAGCTCTGAGAACCCCTTAGCAAGGTGATTATTTCCAGCTTCTTAAAGCCCCTTGTCCTGACTGAAATATCTTTGCTTCTTCCCTCTCCCCTACTTCTTGAAAAATGTTTACCTCTCGGGAATTTAAATACCTATTTTTCTTCCCTAGAAGCTGTTTTTCAGACAGTTGGATTCTTGGGTGATAATAATAGGACTCAGGAAATAAGTGCATGGTTTTCTACCCCTGGTGCCGGTTAAGTCGATCGGTGTTTCAAGACTTTCTGCAGCTCTGTGGAAACAACAGGGCTAGTCAGATTCCAGCGATTTACCTTCTGGAGACTGAGCATGTCTGGGCAGTGGCTGCATAATTTGGATGGAGTCATCACCAATGAGACAGAGTTGGCTCGGCCAGGAAGCACTCGTTGCTCTTTTAAACTCCACAGCACCCGGGATGAAGTCACCTTTCTTCTTTTGAAACCAACAGATTTGCCCTGTGAGTCCCTATCGCTTCTGTTAGAACTTGGTATTTTTTTCCACTGCCGGTCACCAGGACCTTCTCTCAGGTAAGGAAGCTCTTATTTCGTGAGTTTCCATCCAGGAAAGCTTGATTTGAGGGGGAGTTTTTAGGGCATCTCTGGATAAAGTTGGAATCGGGTCAAGGGACACTCGATCGGGTGCGGAGGATGGCTGGTTTTCAGGCAGCTGGTGTCCACCTGATGGGCTGGCAGGCCCTGGGCTGGGTGAGCTGAACCCAAGTCAGCTTGGAGTGGCAGCGGTGCGTTCTCACAGTGGGCACAGAAATCTAATCTGGGCTTTGTTTCTGGTGCCTATTCTAAGAATTGTGTAAGAAGCATGTTGGTGAAGCGCCTACAGGTGGTTTCCCCTGGGTTGGAGCTATCTTACCCCCTTTGCCTTCCTCACGACTGGCTTTGTGTTTTGGGTAAAACTCTTACAGGGTCTCACAACAAAAGTTAATGTGCAGTAAAGCAGCAGCTCTCTAAAGAGCCTTCATTTGCTTCATTTGCTGGCTTGAATGCTTCCCGTCTTCCTCAGAGTGTAGCAGGAAACAAAGGGGCCCTGGCTTTCTGTCCTGACATGCAGGCACCTCGTGTAAACAATAGCTGTGCTGCTTTGTGGGGCAGAAGTGTGCAAACATGTCTTCATGCCTGTCCATACAAGTTCTAAGAAAATGAGCATGAGTTTTGGGACGTGTGCATGCACGCATGTGCACATGTGTGTGTGTGTGTGTGTGTGTGTGTGTGTGTGTGTGTGTGTTTAGGCAGACATATGATCCCAGGAATACTTTCCTGCAACTTACTATGAGTTATATGAGCACTGTTGCTGGTCGAATCATACATTTCTTATTAGCTTTGGAAGGCTCAATAAAGACATCTTGGTTATGACAAAGGAGCCTCCAGGGTGATAAATGGCTTTGGGGGAAAGTTGAACCACTGTGAAGTGAAAACTTTGAAAATTGCAAAGCCTTTTATTACTTGACACAGAACCCTACTACACGTAGTTTTCAATATGTTCATCCTTAACCACTGAAGGGAGCAAGAATCTGCTCCCCCTTCTGTGTCCCCATCTCAGTAAGGAGCACCTGGTTGTCTGTAACAGATTTCTGGACTTCACCTTTGACCTCTCTTTTGTCCTCACATTCCCACATCTACTTTGGAACACATCCAGCGGATCCCGCCTCCATATTATCTTTCAAATCTATCCATTCTCCTATTTCCATGGCTTTTTTCCTAGTTAGGCCCTAATCATCTTCTTCCAGGATTATGAAAACCTTCCATCCAGGCTTCCTCTCTTCAGCTTTCCTTCCCAGTGCAGCCAGGTGATTCTACAATGACTATCAGCACCTGCACAATCCAATCAATCACTAGTCCAGTGATTCCGTCTTCTTAATATCCCTCAAAATTTTTCACATCTCTCTGTTCCTCCACCAGTACCTTGTTCCAACCCACCGACACTCTGCCTGAGTTATTGCCGTAGCCTCTTAGCTGACTTCCCTGCTACCAGGCTCACTCCCTTCCTAATATATAGTTAAGCCTTTTATCTTCCTAAACTTCTTTTTTTCCCATAAGAGCAGAACTTGAAACACCTGTTTCCTTACCGGGGTTTAGAAGCATCAGCATTTTTGTGATTCTTGTAGATACTCCAAGGAGGGAGGCAGAGAGAATGGGGGGATGATAGGGGATGTGTATTGCAGTGGGAAGATGGCCTGAAGAATGCACAAAGCGCAAGCCTTGGAACCATGCAGGTCTACATTTAGATCCCAGTTGCTCCACTTCCTAGTATGGCCTTGACCAGACTGCTAAACCTTCTTGAGATACATTTTTCTGAACCGTGAAATGGAAATAATAAGGCCTACTCCACTGGGTGAATATAGAGTTAAGCAAGAACATTTATGGAAGGCTCTGAAACATAGCAATTAAGAATTTTTAGTTCCTTTCCTTCTTTCCTTCCCTAAAGGCTTATAATCTTTACCCATCACATATCTTGTAAGTATTCGTGTGTATGTGTACGTATAATTATCTGTTTTTGGCCTGGTATGAAGGAGGAGTGGCAAAGGAATACATGAGAACTCTCTTAAGGAATTTGCAGTTTACTTAGGGAGGAAAAGCAAACCTAAATAATATAAAAACATCTATAAAACAAGCATTCTGCAACTGTCTCGTGAATAGTACCAGGTGAGTACATAAACAGGGAGGACTTGAGTAAACAGGTCTGTGAATACTTGTAGACAGGGTATAAACAGATCTCTATTGAGCAATTTTAGATTTAGGCTTTTTGAGGACTTAAAAGTTATTGCCCTCTGATGTTGGAATAAAATTTCTCAGAAGTCTTTCTACTTTTCGAATGACTTAAGGACACACAGATTAGTGTTTAAGTGACTTTACTCATTCATCCATTCGTTCATCAAGTATTTATTGAGCACCTACTCTGTGCCGGGTCCCATATCACACAATTTCTTTGCTATTCTTCCATGGGACATGGAAGATAATTCTCTTCCTCTTGAATTGGGGCTAATCTTAGGGACTCGTTTGACCAATAGAATAAGAAGATGTGACATTTGAAGACACCCATGATTAGGTTCTAAGAAGCTTTGCAGCTTCCTCCTGGGTTTCCTGGCCCACCCACTCTGGAGGAAGCCATCCACTGTGTAATGTGCAGGTAATCTGACTCTCAAGGAAAGAAAAGAAAAAAAAAACCTAATTGGTAGCGTTTGCACATTATCATGGTAAAATTACTTTCTCCTACCATGGCTGATTTCATGCTACCGAAGTGACAGCACTGAATGTAGAGTTGGAAAGAAATACACAAAATCAGCTCTAACACATTGAGACAAGCTGGCCCTGGTACATGACTGCCAATTACTTTGAGACCACGACACTGTGAGAAAGTTCAAGCTAGCTAGGTGGAGAGCACCCATGGAGAGAAACCCTACCAGCTCCAGATTTTCCAGCCGGTCAAATTTAGGCTCTGGGAAAGAAGCCTTCAGATGAGTCCATACTCAGCCACTGACTGCAGCTGTCTGAGAGCTCCTGTGGGAGAACTGCTCAGCTCAGCCCAGTCAACCCTCGGAATCCTGAGAGATAAAAATAATGTATACCATACAAGTTTAGAAGTAGCTTGTTACGCAGCAATAGATAACTGGAACAAGGTCATAGTCTTCTGTACCCACAGGCCAGCCTGGATGAAGCTGGAGGGTGTGGAAAAACAGAGAAATCTATCCAGAGAGTTCTTGGTCCTTGCATGTTCTCTAGGCCTTAGACCTAGAGAATGTTTTAGTTTAAAAGAAAATATTTTAGTTTAAAAGGTCCGAGAAAGAGATTCAATTACTTTACAAACTAGTTTACTCCTATAACTAAATCAGTGGGGAAAAAAATTCTCTTATACACACACACACACACACACACACACACACACACACAAACACACTCACACTCTCACGCTCTTCTCTCGTCATCTGCCTCCATCACTTATTCACCTAATTCTGTTCACACAGAGCCCTGATAGAAAAATCTCCCTCATCTGCTCTTTTTACTCTGCTCCATCCTCCATATGAAATTTGCTGGTGCAAGTAGGCAGAGCAGAGAAAATATGAAGTCAAGGAAATATCCAAAGTCTTCTGAAAAGGAACCGAGACCCCTAAAAACGAGCCACAAAAAGGAGGATTTAAAACAGGCTTTAGGGAAGACACATGGATTAGTGGTTAGAGCATGAATTTTGAAACCAGATGACCTGGGTTCCAATCTGGATTCTGACATTTCTAGTTGGCTGACTTTGCAAAGTGTCTAGACATCCCTCTTCTCAGTTTCATATTTATAATCTGGATAGTAATGCCATCCCACAAATTTATCGTGAGGGTTAAATGAGATATTTGTAGAGTGCTTAGCACAGTGTCTAATACATCGTTCTGAATCTATCAATTGCAGTAGTAATGA
>NW_011892325.1:0-318 GCF_000151845.1 Pteropus vampyrus
GTTTGATTTTGATAGTGTTATTTACATATTGAGCTTCGAAATTTGTGCCTTTTAATTGTTTTAATTTATTATTGAAAATTTTCCAGACTTTCACCTTGTCCCTATAATTAGCAATGGTAGCACGTCTTCAGCATTGTGTGTGCAGGATCTTAGCCTCATTTTTCTGAGGCCATTATGTCCTCTGCTGCCTTGGGAAGGGGGTGGGGTGGTGGGAGATGGAGGAGTCTCAGCATGGTGGAGTAAATGAGAGCCAGACATTGGTACCTAAGGAAATGCTTAGTTTTATCACCTCAAAGCGCTTTTTAGCCCTGGCAAATG
>NW_011892325.1:3866-6206 GCF_000151845.1 Pteropus vampyrus
TCCTGCCAGGTTCCTGCTGCCGTGCCGCCTGTGACCTTGAGAAGGAGAACAGATACTAAGCTCGTGTGGTGCTTTGTCTTTACAGTCTTTTCATGAAACCCATGTGAGTCTCACAGATAGAGTGGGGAAGGACAGTCGTTGCTGGTGATTGCCGCATTGCGTGGTGAGAAAGAAACCCCAGGGCACGGACGTCTCAGCATTCGTTTTGCGTCACAGGACTGCTGCGTGCTGAGCCTGGATTTGAAACCGGAATTTTCTGCCTGTTTGTTGGTGTTCCGCCACTACACAGAACGGGCCCGAGGAGGGGCCTCGGTTCTCGTAGCCTCGGAGGACGCGCCTCTAACCGAGGACGGGCGTTTACAGGAGGCCGTAACGTGGGCCACGGTGATCTCACGTTGGAATGCCAGGCAGAGGCTGGATCTCAGTCTTCTCTGAGAGGACCCTGGCATTGTGTGGGAGGGAGAAACCGCCTCAGGTTCTAGAATTTGTAGACACATGGCTCTTGATCTTGAGAATTTTACCTACTCAGAGACAAATGATCAACAGAGATACACCTAAGTGCACTTGACTTTAACCGTTGGATTGCCATTTACCTTTGTATAAGCTTTTGAAGATGTCAGCGTTTCACCTTTTTGTCTCTTAGCCCTAAGGGATTCACACGGGTTCGTGGATTAGTAGGGCGATTTGTTACAAGAGACAGTAAATCAGTGGGGAGAGAACACAAATGTTGGATCAAGAGGTCAGAGTTCCAGCCCTGGCTTTACTACCCTGTAGCTGCGAGACCTCGAGTGCTTCACCTCTCTGTGCCTCATTCGTCTGTAAACTTTAGGGAGTTATCGCCCCATAGTGGTTTGAAAAGAGTTATGTAAAAGTGAAAATAAGTCATCATCATAACTGACAGATACATAGAACCGCTCAGGATCAGCGTTCACACACAGTAACGGTTGCCATCAATTGTTTTATCTTTAAAAATCCGAAACAAAAAGAAATGTGTACACTTATGAGGTCCTGCGTGTGCACATCTGCAGGACTGTCGATACTGCTGAAGCATAGGGCCTGCCGTGTTTCAGCTCAGAGTTGCTTTCTTTGACACTTAGGAAATGGTGACTGACTGGTACGTCTCCCTCTCCCTTCCCATTCCTCCATTCCCTTTTCTGTTTTGCAGAGCAAGGCCTAGATCACATAGCAGAAAACATTCTTTCCTACCTGGATGCCAGGTCTCTGTGTGCCGCAGAGCTGGTGTGTAAAGAATGGCAGCGAGTGATCTCGGAAGGAATGCTTTGGAAGAAGCTGATCGAACGAATGGTGCGCACTGACCCTCTGTGGAAGGGACTTTCAGAAAGAAGAGGGTGGTAAGTTCATTCTCAAGAAAAAAAGTAGTTTTGACCTAGGGTCAGTTAGATTACTCAAGAAAGCAGTCAGACTTGCCAAATGTGGGGGCCTATTTTAAACAAGCGGGAAAAGATGAGTGGTCAGGAGTTAGGGGGGAAAAGTTAAAGCTGTCAGAAGTTTTCCTTCTGAAATGTATATTTCCTTTATAGTTATCAGCTGTTAAGTACTGTGTAGTTTGAGTGATTTGGCTTCACAAAGCTGTGTATTTACGCTTTTCCTTTCTCATGTTTCTTAGGTGATGGGACCATCACCAACAGATAGATAAGGGAAAAAACATGAGAAAGTCCAGTAAAGCCATTTCGCTCTGCGTTATTGTTCCTGGTTGGACATAATGCACAGCAGGCAGGCTTTTATAGAGAAAACCCGTTAACTTAAACACAGCTTTATCACTCCACGTGTCAGTCACCTGGCCCGGTCGGCACAGAGGAAGAGCCGCACGTGGAAGGAAGTAGAGCTGGTCGTGGTGTAGGCGCGGGTTAGGGCTGTATTTTCTTTCTGGGAGGAAGTTTGATGTGTACCAAGTTAGATTTTCCACAAAGCTACATTGGCACTTTTTGTTAAACTGTAGAATGAAAGGCGGGATTATTGTGTGTCAGGTATTCAGAAAATGAAAGGCCAGGATTGTGGTAGAAAGCTGTAAATTGAAGTAAATTTGTGTCTAACGTGTTTAAACTCAGAAATCCTGCTTTTCGAACTGTGAAAGCTCAGTTTGAGTCAAAAGACTTGAATGATACGATATTTTTGTAAGCACCATGTTTAAGTAAAATTCCCCCTTTATGTGCAAAATGTAACAGCTGTTTGTTTTTATTTGCCAGGGATCAGTACCTGTTTAAAAACAGACCCACAGATGGCCCTCCCAATTCATTTTATAGGTCACTGTACCCAAAGATTATCCAGGATATAGAGGTAACTTTATGATTTATCTGTTTCATGGGCTCTTTGTGTCTC
>NW_011892325.1:7471-9263 GCF_000151845.1 Pteropus vampyrus
CCCCCATGAATGACTGCCATCGTAATTGACACTGTGAACTCCGTGGCATGATGGTCGATGTGACACCACCTACCATATCCATTTCCTGAGGCGGAAATAATATTTTTAAGTTAGTGGAGGAGGCAGACGTGAGGGGAAATGGAGCTGTGGGGGAAACCCTGTTTGACAAAAAGCCTCTCCATTGTGCCGGCCTCCCCAGTGGTTCTTGAATTGTGTCTTGGGGAACTCCACGGGCTGGCCACAGGGGTCTCCTCCAGATGTCTCTGGGCTAGATTAGATCTCTTAGAGAGGGGGTGATGTTCTATGCTTTGGAACACTCACTAACAGTAACAATAAAGAAAAAGAGTGTACCATGTATGGAGCATTTACTTGTGATAGATACTTTGTTAAGCATTTTATAATACATTTTCTCATTTAACACTCAGACAGTACCCGAAAGGTGGGTCATGTCCTTATTAAAACAGAAACTGAGGGTCAACACGGTTAAATAGAATGCCCAGGATCACTCAGCTAGAGACTAACAGAGTCTGTGATCAACCTTATTTTCTTCTGTACTTTATATAACTTTTTTATACTATAGATCACTGGTTGGTAAACTCATCAAAATAGAGTTCTTTACCTCTGTTTTGCGAGTACGTGTTATTCTGTTCTCGGAGTGGACACACAGCTAGAGAGTGTGTCAGCGACCCATGGATCAAACAAATGAGAGACTCAACGCCCTTGGCTCTTGTCCACGTAGCTGATACGAAACTCTCAGAAGCAGAATGTAATGATTACAGGCGCTCTCTCAGTGTACCATGAACTGTGTTGTGTGACTTAACACAGATTATCGCATTGAATTCTTACATGATGTTATCCTCATCTGTAATGAGACACTGGGACTAAGAGAAGTTTTAGAACTTGCTACGTAGTTATGGGGTTTAACTGGGGTCTGGCTAGCTCTAGTGGTGTTTGTAGTTTTCAGAAGGGAAAATGCGAGAAGCGAAGGAGAAAGAAGTCTGTGGCTATATACCTGCAGACTGCTAGGTGACCTTCTTACCTTTCTCTAACTGTGTGAGTGCTCAGTGTCCTTGACCGTTAGTTTAAAAAAGGGCACGAGTTCAGATAGAATCAGTTGGCCTTGTTTTAGTCTAGTTTCGGGAAAAGTAGTGCTTTAAAGGGTTTTAATTAGGCCCAGTGCCCAAAGATAAATTACACCCCTGATGACAAGTGGGTGTTTGTGTCCCCTCCCCGACAGCCACACACGGCTGCCAGTTCACAGCACCTTTTTCTTTTTCTCCTTCTAGCTCTCCCTTGACAGCTCTAGTTCATGCGCTGGCTCCTGCCATCTGTGCATTCCCAGATTTGGCCCTGATGAGCAGATGACCCTGCCCTTCCACCTTGACCCAACAGAAATTGGCTAATTTTTAAGGAAAAAGTAGAGAACCTGGCTTAGTGTGGCCAGTATGATTCAGGAAATGAGAGCGTGAGGAACGAAGTCTGGGGAGAATAAGAAAGGATTCTCAGCCTTCTGTAAAGCTTCGTCTCTCATGGGTGTTCCCGACACACACGGGGCGGGGCGGAGTGGGCAGAGGGCCTCTGAATTGAGAAGGAATTCCTGAGGAACCGGAATGCATTCCTCAGAGAAGCAGCTACATTTCTTTGGTTATCTGGAGTCTTAATTGTTATCATTATTATTAATGGCGAGCATACCATTAGGTACTTTGCTACAGCGATTTAATTTAATTCTCGAATTGTCAGAACTGAGATTCTTAGTCCAAAGCCCATGCTCTTTTCACTCTACCCCGCCCCC
>NW_011892326.1:0-2009 GCF_000151845.1 Pteropus vampyrus
CCCCCCATTTCCATAGATGCTTTTGTGCCTGGCTGCGGGGTTATACCTACAGATGCTCTGCAATCCCTTAACATCATTTTAGTTATTAATCATTTTTTAAGAACCACGTAAATGCTATAGACCCTGTCTACAGAGAAGTGCCTATGTGAATAAGTGCCCATAATTTTGCATAAGACTTCAGGGTCACTGTCCCCTTGAAATCTATGTACGGTGCCCAGATTACGAACATTCTTTTAGGGAACGACATTCTTGATCACTGTCTTAAGGCCCGTGTAATTTACGTGTTTCCATGTCCACATACAGGTCACCAAGTAGGACGAGGCACGCCCAGCGACTAAGAGGAGGGAGTAAGCAGTGGCCGGTGGCTCCAGAAGCTGAAGCCCTGGCCAGCTGATTTCCCATTAGGAGAGCCATTCCGCCTGTCTCCTCGCCGCCCCGCCACCCCACGGCCCGTCCCCTGCCACCGCACCACGTGCCATGTGGCTCTCGCAGCGGGCTGGCTGGCTGCTGGTCGGCTCCTGGGGAGCTCCGCTGAAGTGGGAATTGTGCCTGCCGCGTCTTCATGTGGACAGATTGAGTCCACCCACAACCCAGGCCCACCCCCGCCTCCGAGTGAGGCTGCCAGAGACGAGAGCCCAGCAGTCCGGACTTCAGATGCCCGAAGTGGTCCAGCCTCGGATCTCAGCCCCTGCCTGACCTCCCTACCCTTCTGGCAGGAAACGGGGGGCTACACACCTCTCCCTCCCTCTTCCACGTGAGTGGCCAGTGGTGACCTGCTCTCAGATTTCTTTGCTCCTTGGGGAGCCGGGGCCAAAGCATCCCGTCCACCCCGCACGGAGTCTGGGTGCCTTCAGGTGACCAAGGACAAAGTGTTTGCCACGAGGATGAAGGGGTGAGGGGAGGACCGCCCTGAGAGGGCGAGGATGGTGTGCGTTGTTTCACTTACTGCTGTTTGTTTATGTATGAAATGTGTATTTATTACACAGCGGAAAATCCACTCTCATCTTCGAAGCATCCAGCCCCGGAATGTGTCTCCCTGGCCCCATAGAGCACAGTGAGTTTTTCCTCTTTGAAGCCACAGAAAACAGGGGGGGGGGAGATTCTCCCACTGGGCCCACGCGCCTCCACCCCGACCAGGTTTCCAACCAGAAATGGCGTTGGGAATCGCCAGCTAGTGAGGCACGGACACCAGCAGAGGCACCAGAGCCCTGTCTTCCCTCCCCGCTCGCCTGCCCCCGCTTCCTCCATTCCTTACTTCCCAAGCTGCCTCTGGCTCCGAGGACCTGAAAGGCCATCAAGGAATGACAGTGTCCGCTTCCCCTCACTGAACCCTCCCCAGGAGGTCAGCCGCCTGAGCAGATCCCTGAGGAGCTGGCAGGCCTCGCCGATGTCCCCAGGCTGGGCACCTGCTCTCAGACAACCTCTAATGTTTCTAGGAGCAGAAACCTGCTCCTTGCCAGCTTCTCCCCGCCACCTCCCACTCCTCCCCCGGCTCCCGGACGCCGAAGGTCGAAAGGGCACTTTGGTGACATTCACGACTCCAAGGCCCAATGCTGAGGGAAGGCCCGTACCCAGGCCTCACAGCCCCAGCCTTGGCCGTTTCTGCAGACGCCCGAATTGAATGAGGGTCTCCTGGTCAGTGCCCCGACCCCGTCCTCCCCCAACAATCGGGCAGCGTCCAAACCCCAGATGGCTGAGAAGAGACACCTCACACTTATGGATCTCCACTGCCGCGTGTGAGTGTGTGTGAATGTGTGCACACACGTGAACATGCTGCACACACGCCTCTGCGAGCCGCAGGGGTGCGCTGTGCTCACGACGGGCCAGGTGAACCCCGTGTGAGACACACGCACAGAGGGCTGTGAGCTGTGCACACTGTCGCACACTCACTCACACCAGGGGACCCTGCGATGCGGGGAGTCGTTTCTGCGGCCCCATGTCCCCACGTGAGGAACTTCGGGACGAGCACCATCCACACACGCCGTCAGCCGCCCAGCCTGTCCCCACCC
>NW_011892326.1:5534-7076 GCF_000151845.1 Pteropus vampyrus
CAGGAAGGAGACCCGGACAGTGAAATAGAGGGCAAACAGTGTTTCCGCTCCTGGAAAAAAATGTGTGTCTATCACGCACATCTCGGGGTATGGGGGGCATTTTTAAACACACGTGTTTATAACCAGGACGCCCCCTCCCCGGTCAGACGACCAGCTCGATTCTGTGCAGAGCAGCGTCCTGGGCGCGCCTCAGAAAAATGGCCCCCCGATCTGAGGGCTCTGCGAAGGAGCGGCTTGTGCCTTTTCTCCTAGTCCTTCCGTTTTAAGAAATAAACGACGCACTGGTGATGGCCGAGCACATGGGCGTGTGTGCGCATGTGTGTGCAGCTCGCATAGACTGGGGACACTGTCACAGTTGAGGCAAAGTGAAGATATAAGTGGTGTTTCTCACTTAAAAAAACTGAACAGTTTGTGTTAAACTCTCATGGTTTAGAAAAGGGAACAAGGGTGTGTTTGATTTTAAAAAAACAAACTATATATTTATATATTTAAAGAAGAAACTTGGGGAATGAAGACCGAATATTCAAACGAAAACCATATATTTATTGCCGCTATGAGGAGAGATGGCACAGCCTGCTCGATCAGCCGGGGCACACGCACGGTCACGTTTTTCCCAGCTGACCACCTGAACTTTCTGGGTTAGGTCCTGGTGACAGCTGTATTCCTTTCTTGAGGCCCCTCTGCCCACCCGCCCCCATATCTCAGGAACCCTGGGTCCCGAACTCATCCCGAAGGCAGTCGGAACGCCGAGCAGAAGGAACAGGGGCGAACTGGCTGTGCCCTCGCCCCCCAGTACCCGGGACAAGGAGGCGTTCTCCGCTGCCAGCAAGTCCGGGACACGAGCGGGCGCCTCAGCCCAGCTTTGGTACCCTGCTTTGCTCAGTCGCTTTTCTCAAAGAAAAAGGGTGCCCCGGGCGCTGGGACTGGAGGTCCTTCCAGAATCAGTCCTAGTGACTCTCTCACAAATCTCCACGCCCCTGCGTCACGCCCGCCTCCGCGTCGCGCCCAGGCCAACGGCTTGAAGCCCATGCTCACCAAGTGTCTTCACCACTCCTGCCCCGCTGGGCGCGTCTGGGCCGGCGTCAGGCTTCAAACCTGGGGAGAAGTTGGTCTCGTTTATGTCTTGCGGAGAGGCCCGGGTCCGCCTTGCAAGCTGATCCCTTCTTCCACGCCCCCTCCCTGAAGCCCGCGTTTGCACGAGACAGGTGATCCACAGCGTGGAAGAGACCACACGTGCGCCAACACAATCCTGGATGCCAGGCAGTCCTTGGTGAGCTGGACAGACAGAAATCCACCCCGCTTGGAACTTCCTCTCCAGTGAGACGAGATAGACAATAGACGTAATGAAAAGGAAAGCCGTCCAGCGGGTTAGCCGGTGAGGGTGCCGTGGGAGGCGAGAAAGGGCGGAGGAGCAGGAGCGAGAGTTCTAGACCTGCCTCCAGGTGTCCTGCCGGCAGCTGAGCCAAGAAGCAGCTGCCAATTGCAACAGTAACAATAATAATTATAGCTTCTCCGGGCACCGTTAATCTGCGTTTCCGGCAT
>NW_011892326.1:7126-8202 GCF_000151845.1 Pteropus vampyrus
GTGCCTTAGAACGACTTTAACGAGGAAATTCGCAAATTCCCAGTCGCGGTCTTAGGATGTTACATGAACTCAAACAGATGTTGCATTTTCACGTGTCTGGGATTAAAAAAAGTTAAATACCGCGTGTATTCAACAACAGCAAAGTATCTTTTCTCTTTAATTTGGCCCTTAAAGATGCAGTGCTTGGTTTTCTAAAGGGCCCAGGGGGAAGGCGACAGGGACCAGCGCCTCTGGGACGTGCAGAGAACAGATGCAGGAGTCCTGACCGGCCAGGAAAGGGTCCCCACCCTTCGACCTGATGCACTGTCCTAGTCTATGACTCGGCACTGAAATCAGGGGAAAGAACATTCTAGAAATGTAGAGGGTGAACCTTGCCCTTCCATCTCCTCCCCGCCGTCGCTCCTCCCTCGAGCACCGTCCGACCCGTCTCTGCTTTGCCTTCGTAAGTGGTTTCCCTTTAGCTAAACACTCGCCACCTGGGCCCTGACTGAAGCGAGGTGTCTGGCAGAGCCCGAGCTCCCCATAGCGGTCGAGGCCTCTGGGGCGCTGCCTTCTCCTCACGCGTGTTGCATTTTTAAACGGTCAGACCACATCTAGACATGGGTGGGAGGGGGTTGGGGTGGCGACCTCGACGTGGGCTTGGATTCTGAGAACCCTGTGGGCCGGGGGGCCGAGGCCGCAGCCCACTGGGCCCGCCTCCCGCCCCCCACCCCCTGGCCTCGCCTCCCCCGCTTCCTGCCTGGAGGCCAGCGCCTGGCTCCTAAGTGCTCCGTGTCACCTAGTTAACAGCTGGACCTTTTATTCAAATCTGTCACTGCGATTTCCACAAGAGATGTCACCCTTCTTTGGGGTCAGCAGGTTTTAGAGGGCTGAGGGTCACTAATTCATATTCTCTCTCTCTCTCTCTCTCTCTTTCTCTCTCTCTCTCTCACACACACACACACACACACACACCCCACTCCACACTCAAAAGAGGGGGTGCAGGAAGGAGACCCGGACAGTGAAATAGAGGGCAAACAGTGTTTCCGCTCCTGGAAAAAAATGTGTGTCTATCACGCACATCTCGGGGTATGGGG
>NW_011892327.1:0-762 GCF_000151845.1 Pteropus vampyrus
AAAAAGCTGAAATGGTAATACTCATATCAGACAAAATAGATTTTAAAACAAAGAATGTAAAAAGAGACAAAGAAATACTTAATGATAAAAGGTTCGATTCAACAAGAGGACAACAATTTTAAATAGCTACACATCCAACATAGGAACAACATAGGAAGTATATAAAGCAAGTATTAATGGACAAAAAATGTAGAAATTAACAGTAATACAATAATATTTGGTGACTGTTAACTCAATGGATACATCACCTAGGCAAAAAGCTAATCAGGAAATAATGGCCTTAAATGCCACATTAGACCAGATCAATATATATTTACATATTTTTTTTTTATCCCCAAACAGCAGATTACACATATTTCTTAAGTGCATATGGAACATATTCCAGGATAGACGACATACCAGGTCATAAAATAAATTCAAGAAGATTGAAATTATATGAAGAATATTTTATGACCACAATGACATGAAACCAGAAATTAACACCAGGAGGAACACTGGAAAAAACACAAATATGTGGAGATTAAACAATATACTACTAAACACCCAGTGGATCAAAAAGGACATCAAGCAGAAAATAAAAAACTAATTTAAGACAAATGAAAATGAAAACAATTTACAAAATTTGAGATGCAGCAAAAGCAGTTCTAAGAGGGAAGTTCACAGCTATTACAGCTTACTTCAAGAAACAGTATAAAGTCCAAATAAACAATCTAACTTTATACTTAAAGGAACTAGAAAAAGAGAAACAAACATAACCCAAAA
>NW_011892327.1:3369-6083 GCF_000151845.1 Pteropus vampyrus
AAATATATATATATATTGTTTCTTTGGAAATTCTAATACATAGGATAAGCTGTATTCTAAACACCTGGAGAGCTTGTAAAAATGCAGATTTGGTACATCCACTTTAGCTCTGGGATGGAACCTAAGAATCTATATTTTTAAACAGCACCACTCCCAGGTGATTTTGATATGTGATAAAGCTTAGAAACTAATGTGCTAGAATAATAGCAAGTACGTGGAGCTCCTTCTACATATGAGTCAAGCATTAGGTTTATTATCACTTATAACCTTATGTAATCCTTTTAATTCCTGTACAGCAAAAAAAAAAAAAAAAAGAAAGAAAAGAAAAGAAAGAAAGAAACCATCGACAGAACAAAAAGGCAACCTACTGAGTGGAAAAAGGCATTCACAAATGATACACCTAATAAACGGTTAATATCTAAAATATATAAGAAACTCATGCAACTTAATACACACACACACACACACACAAACAGAAAATCCAATTAAAAAATGACCAGAGAACTTGAAAAATATTTTCCCAAGGAGTACATATAGATGGCCAATAGATATATGAAAAGATGTTCCATATCACTAATCATCAGAGAAATGCAAATTAAAACCACAATGAGCTATGCCCTTACACCTGTCAGAATAGTTATCATGAATAAATCAACAAATAACAAATGCTGGCAAAGATGTGGAGAAAAGGGAACCCTCATGCACTATTGGTGGGATTATAAATTGGTACAGCTGCTATGGAAAGTAGTTTGGAGGTTCCTCAAAAATTCAAAATAGATCTGCTATACGATCAAGCAATTTCACTTCTGGGTGTTTATCCAAAGGAAATAAAAACACTAATTCAAAAAGATATATGCACCACTATGTTTACTGCAGCATTACTAGTAATAGCCAAGATATGGAAGCAATCTAGATGTCCATCAGTAGATGAATAAATGAAGTTGTATATATACACATGTATATAATATATATATATGGAAACACAATATGTATATGTGTATATACACACACAATGGAATATTATTCAGCAATAAAAAGAGTGAAATCTTGCTATTTATGACAATATGCATGGACCTAGGGAGTATTATGTTAAGTGAAATAACTCAGAGAAAGACATACACTGGATGATTTCACTTATAGGTGGAACATTTTTTTAAAAATGAATAAAAAAAACCAAAATAGAAACCTACCTATGGATACAGAGAATAAGCCGATAATTGCCAAAGGGAAGGGAGACAGAGAGAATTAAAAAAAAAAAAGTTAATCTCATTTGAAGAAAAAGAATAGGACAATGTAATTTCATTGACAGATTATTCTGCCTTATTTACATGACTATCTCTAATTAAATATTATATGTACATTTGTAATTTTAGCACAATATTTGCTATCGTTCTACATGGAGATTCAATAAGATTTAGAATAGAAGCAACTGCTCCCCAACCTGCACGCTTATGAATTAGTTTTACAAAAAGGTGTTTTAGCTATCTGGTTGTAGTTTTAAAATTAAAATACTTATATTTGATAACTGACAGCATTGCCATTAAAATATAAAGCATTCTATCACCTTACCTTTATGACTTTATTAAAAGTAAATTCTAAAATGAATGCTTATAAGTTAATTATACAAAACTCAAATTTTGACAAACAATAAAACCACCACAAAAATAGAGTGTAGTAAAAAATCCAGTAGATTATCTATGAAATGCCAAAAAATATACATAAAATGCACATTTTTTGTCCAGCTTCCTTATATCCTTTTTACAATAGGAACAGATATATTTATACAAAAGATACTTAACCTCATTTTATCCTCATTATAACCTATTAGATATTTGTTACTTTTTCTGTCCTTAAGTGAGAGAACTTAAAAGACGAAATAACTTAAAAGTAAGCTTACACATGTCTTTAAGATTGTGCTGCAAATACACATTATAGAATTTGAATCAGGTTTTGAAAGCTATCCAAGTCTCTTTCCACAATACAAAAGATGACCTGTATTAAATTATACCGTAGCATAATCAGATGATGCCATTTTTGTCTGGCACCATTGGGAATGTACCTCTTAAATTTTCCAAAAGCTGAAATTGCCTTTTGGGTCCTCAGGAAACATTAATTTCAAAAAACTTTGAGATAGATAATATTTATATACCTATAAATCAGATAAAGATATTGAGGCAGATAGATAAATACCCTCAACCTAACTAGAAATTTCTATCTGCTCAAATCAAGAGCTTCTATATAACTATGGGATGCCCGCAGTCCAGGAACTGCTACAAAGTCTGCCAAATTGATAGTTTCTATAAAAATCCCAAAAGACCATGCTTAAAATTTTTACCTTGTTAGAGCTGGATCTACTCTACTCTAGAAAGACTCCCAAAGGGATTAAACATTCTGTTCCTTGGTGTAAATGGTAGTTGTCAACGCATTCATTGCGCCATTCTTTCTCATAGCTAGGAAAAAATAAAAAATAAACCTAAGAAATCATTTGAAGTAACCCCTTAATTTTATAGATTAACAAAAGACACTTTCAAGAGTTAAACAAGTTAAAAAATTTAGGGAGCCTGAAATGTTTAAATCTTTTAAGCATTCTCATTTGCTTAGAAATATTGATAAAAATGATTTTTAACTTAATTTTCTCCCAACTTACCTAAAATAAGCAGTTTAATTTTCATTTTTGAAGATGGTGTTAAATTAATCTTACTAAATCTCAAATA
>NW_011892327.1:7888-9964 GCF_000151845.1 Pteropus vampyrus
ACCTTTAATCTATATATGTGCCTCTCAAAGAGAAATTTTTATGTAGCGACAAAAGAAAAAGCTTTAAGGTTAGGTAACCTAACCTGTGAAACCTAACTTCGCATCATGTTTACAAATTATAAATGACAGGCAAATTGATATCTTTTAATTTTAGTGTCCTTATATGTCAAATAGAGATATCTTTTTAGAAATTTTGGAAAATAAAAAATAATGTATTAAAACACTTAAAGGTCTGGCATGTGTGGTGGTCAACAAATGGTAGCCATCATCTGCTTACATCAAACGTAACTAGCCACATCAAGAATGAACTTCCCAGTTGTATCATCCATCTATCTGTCTTATGTTAAAAAATTATGTTGTTTTCTAAGAGCTACAGGTTCTTCTGTAGCTATAGATTTACAAATTAGTAGCATTTTATAAACTCTAATGATAAATGATTCAGAGGGAAACCAGACAACTGTAATGAATCAGTGTTTACCAACTCAGACTTGAGATTTTCTACGGGAGCTCTCCTCAAAGATCTCATTTTGCCTATCCATTCCAGTACTAGCTCAGTCTTTAAGGACAAATGCTTTTTTGAATTTTGGTATTGCCAAGAAACAGGCAATGTAGCCTATTTAACAGTTGCCTCAACCTTTAAGGTGTTAAATCCATTTGTCGAAAGACATTTTACTTGCCTCCTTTGGCTGCAGTAAATTTGCCATATGGTGCACTGCAGCACTACAGATGTAGTGCTGCCCAGTATGTGATTCATGTCTGCAGATAGTATGGGAAGATTTCCATAGCAACAGTCCACCAAAAATGAGACAATAAAAGTCAACATTATATAACAGAGTTTTTGGTTTTCTGGTGTGAAGGCATCTGGTTTGTATTTCTTATGGATTTTAATGAGGTAATACACTGAATTTAATAACTAATAAATTTCTCCTATGAGTTATGCCACAAATAAAGGAATGCAAAAACTCAAAAGTACCTAAACTTTCTATCACCAGTTAATCAAATTTCAAATTGGATCCCTTTATCTTGTCCTAATTATAAGAAATGTGCTTAATAAGAAATAAAAGATAAGAAGATGTGATTTGACATAGAATTTACTAATACTAGCCAGGCGCTGAGGTGTACAACAGGCTTTTTCTCTGAGAAGCTCTTAGTAGGGAAGAACCACAGGCAAGTATATTCTATACATTATTATTGATATTGTTCTTGGAGCAGCAGCGAGGCTGTTCTTAATGATAATACAGGAAATCAGTTTCCTGGATCAACTCTCCTTGCTGAAACATCCTAAAAATCCTAAATAAAATATTAAATGTAAATTTGACACATTAATAAGCTCTCGGGAAAGTAAATTCTCAGGTCAAATCAGGTACTGTTAAAGAATGGCAATTTTTTGGGGGGGGGAGAGGGGATTACAAATTATCTTATTTGAAGGAATGGTACGAATGAAACAACTTTAGATGTTTTGGTACAAATTGTAGAAAAAATAAAGGTAACCCTAACATGCATGCACTGCCTTGGTGACCAGAGAAGTCACCTTGGTGGCTATGGGAAGGCTATGGGAAGTTAGCCTAAGGCTTAGTTCTCATTATGTCTCCCAGGGTGTGCTTGCCACCAAGATATCCTGTCATTATTCCAGGTTCTAGGGGTCCTTCATCTTGCACAAGTTGGTTATGTGGTAGTCCAATTCTTTGATGAATGTCATTCAGGTAATGAGTCTCAATGAAGTCACATAATAGGGGTCATTTTTGTCAGTGGCCAGTTTGTGTAGTTCCAGTAGTGACTGATTTATACTTTTCTCCAAGTACAATGCACCATCCATTACATTCAGCCCATTCTCCCAATGGTTACAGTCAGTTTTTTTGATATCTTGAAAGAAGATTCGGTCACCTTGTTATTGTACAATTTCATCAATTTCTCAGCATGTTCCCTCTCTTCATGAGGCTGGTGAAGAAAATATTAGACACCGTCCTTCTAAGCCACATCATCCTGATCAAAGTAGTAAGACATAGACAGGTAGACACAGGATGCCCAGAGCTCTGGGTTGATCTGATGGTTGATGGCGGCCTCTGAGTACTGGTG
>NW_011892328.1:0-1589 GCF_000151845.1 Pteropus vampyrus
GAGGAACCCCTCTGGCTGGGGCCCCGGGGCCTCCCGCCTCCCAGGCTGCCACGACCAATCAGCGCAGCCACGCTCTGGTATTGGGCAGCCGGTTCCGGGCGTCCAGCCAGACTCGTGTCCTCCAACCAGACCGTAAGCCTGAGGGAGCGGGAGACCTGGTTCTGGAAGCTTCAGAAACAGCCTAATGCCCAAGTCAGTGCAGTCTGGGCAGTCTGGACGCTGACCCTGGATTCGGCCGGAGAGGCTGCTGGCTTGGCGTCCCCATGTGTCCTGCCTTTTGGGGAGGCCGTGAAGGGAACAGAGTGGCTTGCTGGAGAGCTGGGAGCCCCTGGGCTGGGCTGGTGGGTTGAGCGCCTGTCACCGGCTGCACTTAGCGCTCAGGTTCCGGGAGGAGGCCACCCGCACACTGGCCGAGCAAGGGCAAGGCCTGGCCGGACGCAGCTGGTGTTCTCCGCTGAGACAGCTTGGTCACAGAGGCCCCGACCCCCGAGCTCCCTGTGGGGTCCCACACTCACTTCCTCTGCCCTTTACAGGTGGAGACGCACCCCAGGGGAGTAGCACTGGGGAACGCCAATCTGAGGGAGCCCAGGCACAGGGACTCCAGCGAGGCGCTGGGGCTGGGGCTGGGGCTGGAGAGCCTGCTCGTGTCTGCAGGGGCAGACGGGACAGCGGGCGCCATGCTGAGCAGAGCGCAGGCGGAGCGGGGGCTTCTCCACGTGTGGCAGCCTGGGGGTCGAGTCCGAGGCTTCCGAGGCGCACAGTGGCTTTCCTGCTAGAGTGGAGCCCGGGCCCCGAGCTCCCCCACGGGGCCACTGTCACTGCCACGCTCGCCTCCCGGGCAGCCTGAGTTGACACAAGCGCATCCGTATTTGGGTCCCTGGCACGTCACTCGTCTTTGTGGTCAACCCACTGAAGAAATGGATTTGGATCAACTGGACCTGAACCCCAGAATTATTGCTGCAATTAAGAAAGGTACGTTGCTTGACGTGTATGCACAGTAGGTGTGTAGTGTCGGTGTGCACACATGTGCTTCATGCAGAACAGGTGAGCAAGGCGCCTTGCTCCGTGCACAGGTGCGGGACCGCGTGCGGGCTTGTCCGCGTGGCTGACCGAAAGGGCTTCTCTAAAGCTCACTTTCTGTTCACCCGCGTAGCCCAGGCGCAGTGTCTAGAATGTGAGCGGACTGCTCGCCACTTTGGGGTGTCAGCGGCTTTGCGTTTGCACCGGGTTTGTAAGTCGCGGGCTCACCCTCACAGGGTCCCTGCAGGGCCGAGGGCTGGCACCCCACGCGCCCTGCCTCCTCCACCCTGCCCCACAGTTTGGGTTGCCTCAGCTGTCAGGTCTGTGAGGGACCTAGAGGTCATCTCGGAGGCGGAGGGGTGGCGACCACCTTCGGCTTCCCCAGTGAACGCTCGTCCACGGGCTGCGCTATCTGTGTGCTGCTCGCTGATCTGTCCCTCGTCCTCCAGTCTGTCTGTCAAGCACCGGTGGCCCTTTCCTGAAGCCTCAAAGGGAGGGACAGCTCGCCCATTCCGTGTGCTGGCGCATCCACCTGCAGGGGCCGGGCCCCCGCACAGCCTGCGTCCTGC
>NW_011892328.1:4114-5724 GCF_000151845.1 Pteropus vampyrus
CTCCCGCGGTGAGGGGGCGAGCAGGGCGAGGCTGGGGCGGCGGAGGCTGCGGAGGCTGCGTGCAGGCGCCCCGCCTGGCGCTACGTGTCTGCGACCTGAGCACCCGCCACGCCCAGCATCAGGAAGTTTGCAAGGCTGCCTGTGAAGAGTTCAAACTGTCCCCGGAATGCGTGCTCAGTGGGGTGATCGGCCGCTTCCCGCAGCACCCGGCTCGTCCAGCAGCAGGCTGCCCTGTGCCCACGGTCCCCCGGACTCTGAGTGGCAGGACCGCTCACGTCTCCGCTGCCGGGACCTGTGAGCTGGTCTGTCACCTCACCGCCCAGATGGGGTGCTGGGGCCACATCTGGCACCTGTGCCAGGCCCTGCAAGGGTTGGGGACAGACCTGGGCCCCCACCTTCCAAGGCCAAGCCGCCCCCTCACCGTGCTGTGTGTCGCTGTCTGTCATCTGTCGCTGTCGAGCTGGGACCCGGCCAGGTTTGGAATCCCGCAGGCCTCTGTTTGAGCGCCGTGAGCCCCACGAAACTGCGACAGGCGCCTGGAGGGCATGCTGGCCCTTTGGGCTCAGTGCCAGCGTCTCCTGACCAGGTGCAGGGGAGGCTCATGCCAGAGGCAAGCGCTTGTGTGTCACCTCCTGTCCTGTCTCTGGGTGAGGGTGCAGCCCAGGAGGGCCTGGGGCAGGCACCCAGCATTCTCTGCAGCGTCATCTGAGACTATGCAATGCCAGGTAGACGGGCTTAGCGTTGAAAGTGGGGGTGGTCATCAGCTCACCCTCCACAGAGCTGCTTGAAAATGGGGGGGAGCCACCTCACTCCCCCGCATCCAGGCTGCCTGAGGCTGGATCGGCTCTTTGCTGTGACTCACACTGGGCTCCTGCCCGTTTGCCTTCTCGGGGGCAGCCAGAGTGGCCGGGGACTGCGCCGAGAGGGGTCAGGGCAGAGCAGGGGGCAGGTGGGGACATCCGTTGGATCCCAGGAGAAGAACCAGCAGGACAGGCCACTGCTGGAAGGTTGGCCGGTGTCCATTTCCAGGGACACAGCCCTCAGGAGAGAAGAGACGCAGACGTGACCACCACAGTGGCAGGTGGAAAAACGGAGACAGCTGGACGGGACGTCTCCACCGGGCCAGGCCCCACGGCGACGGCGGCGCGTTCAATGGGGGAGAACGTGATCACCCCACGGTCCAGGACAGAGGGCACCGGCATGTGCGCGGTCCCCGAGTTGGCGGGCGGGGTGGGCTGTGAGGGGGCCCGCGCAGAGGGCGGCCGGCAGTGGGGAGGGGCCCCCCGTTTCCCTGCACGCTGGGTCCACAGTAACGCGAGCCTCTTTGCCGTTCTTCCCAGAAGCTGGGCTTTCAGATTTGGTTTGGGGGCGTCATTTCTCAGGGAGACATGCACACTGCACCCCCACTGAACGCGCCGAAGTTCTGTGGAAACAATTGGAGCCACAGAGGCCCACGGCGCCGACACGGTCTGGGCGCCCTGGCTCCCCGTGTCCCGCCCCGGCTGTGCGTGCCTGAGGCGGTGAGGGCGCAGGAAGGTCGGCTGTGGCCCCGGTGTCCTGGCGAAACACAGCCAGGTCACCAGCCTTTTCCCTTCATTTTTTTCATAATT
>NW_011892329.1:0-2059 GCF_000151845.1 Pteropus vampyrus
CTAACTAGATGGTGATGTGCAGCACTATTAATGTTTTTTGCAGCTTATTGTGTATCAAAGGGATGTGGGATACCTGATCAATATCCCTGAATCCTAGGATTACTCAACCCAGAGAGAAGAGGAAGAAAGTGGTTCAGGTTAGGGTGGACAGTGGAGGCAAACTTCATGGTTGGGGAGATTCGTTCCAAATCAGCTTCCCTAGGGCTGTTGGGAATGTGGCAGTGGATGTATCTGTCTGAGTTCTTGGTGGGTCCAGAAGATGAAGGGCTTTTAGGACTCCCATAGGTTTCCTACCTGACTCTAAGTGGTCCTGAAGAATTAGAGTGAAATGAAGACTCTATGACACTTCCCTGTTCTCTAGAAAGAGAGCTGGCCGGGCATCACTTTAGTTCTCCGGGCCCTATCCCAAGCCCATGCCTTAATTCTGAGAGCTCATATTTCCATCTGTGGGAGGTAGAGGCCCTTCTGCCACAAGGTGCTATCAACAGTTGCTGAAGGGAGTGCTGAAACCTCGCTAGGAGGGTCTCAGACTGGCGCTCCCTGGGGCAGTACCCATTTGGTTCACTGTAAGGGCAAAGGGTAATCTCCTCACCTCATTTAGGCATCTTCTAAACATTTTGCTTTTTGAAATGGAGAATGCAGATGGAAGCATAGTGACAGCTCTTAAAATGAGTTATTAACTGTGGAAATTGTAGATACCCATGTTGGGGAAGGAAAGCATTTACACAGAGCAGATCATTGCTGCTGCCAAGTGCTGGGCTCCTGTTGTCCGAGGAAGAGATTTCTGTGGTGCTCTATTCTAGATCCTAGAAGCATGCTATAGGCAGTTTACCGTACAGCCAACAAAACCTATACTCGAAACGCATCAACCCAGCCTTCAAACACTCTACTTTCCTGGCACGTCTCAACCCTCAGCAGGAACTGAATTCTCCATAGGCCCTGGTTCTGCAATTCCCATTCACTCTTTTACTCAAATGCTGATTTGGCTGGAAGAAAAAAGTTTTAGTTATTACACGAAATAAGAGACAATCGTCACGGTTAGAAAAGCCAACAAGGAACAAATGCTGGTGGGGTAAGAAAGTTAGATGATGCAGCTTCCACCCTGAAAAATAAGACAGTATGTAATGGCCACCAAGCCTTGGAGATGATCTTGGAACCTGAGGGAAGAAAGAACTTTCTTAAGTTTGATCATCACTGTGGAAATGGCAATGTGTAGGAAGAGGAGGCTTTATATTGGTGTGAGCTCCCCTTCTCCCTGATAGACTGACTTGTTCAGATCAGTCTAATACGAAGACTGATTTTGGGTTGGATGGACACGTCCATGGGAACAGTCAGCAGGAGAGTCTACTAGATCCCCCCACCACCTGAATCCCAGCAGCACCCACTTAATTCTCTCACTCCTCTCACGGCAGCAGAAAGGAAGATATCCCGCTGGTTGGGACAAGAACCTTCCTGTTCCCAGCCTGATTAACAAGGGGCTTTGACACCAATGAGTCGACTTCCTATTCCTTATCTCTGCATCTTGTAAGCCAAACCACCATGGTAAAGACCTGGTTGGTTACTCCCTGGAGCAAATGCAAGGATTTCAGAGCCCCTTTCCCAAAGTTAAGCTCTGACTGCTCTGAAAGGAACTTTACCCAGACCTACATCTAAATCTTGTCTTACATTCCAGCCATCAGAAGAAGAAAAATCCCTGTTTTTGTTTTTCTGCTAGAGAGGGTGGGAAGTAGAAAGCAGGACACGTACAGCCACAATGAGGAAGTCCAGCCAGCACCAGGCATTGGTGAAGAACTTGACGAAGCCATAGGCTGTCCACTTGAGCAACATCTCCAGGATGAAGATATAGGTGAAGACTTTGTCAGCGTATTCCAGGATGGTACGAATGGTCTTTCTCTGCTCAACGTAGATGTCCTCGAAGGCCTGAAAGAGAGGCGGCAGCTGCCTATAGTGCCTAAAGGTAGACAAGCAACATCGGAAGTACTGCCATCCTGGGCTGCTCCTCCCACCTGTGGTTGGCCTATCATCAGCTTCCTGTGTCTTTCACTTTACTCCCCTGCTA
>NW_011892329.1:5179-6743 GCF_000151845.1 Pteropus vampyrus
CCAGGACATCAAGCCGCCTTTTCTTTTTTGCCTCCTGCTTTAGTGCTGACACTCTCTTGTATAAACCTGGTCTTCTGCATCTTTGTGCTCTTCTCCACCACAGATTACTGCCTGTCTCAGCTTCTTGTAGACTCCCACCTCACAGGTCAGCAACACTTCTCAAGTCACTGACAGGATCTCAACCACTGAATTTGGGGTTTCTCCCTTGTTTTTTTTTTTTTTTTTGATTCCAAATTAAGCTTTGATTCTACACCTTTTTAAAAAACATTTCAAAATTCTGCATTCTTCACTTTTCCTTTAATGAAAAAAAAAATATATATATATAGTATCTCTAGTCCTTGCTGTCCTCAAATCTAGTCAACTAGGAAATAGCTCCCTTCCCCAGACACTGTCCTCAGTTACAATCCAGCTAGCTAACAGTGAAAGCGAAGACCAAGATTATCAGTTGTAGCAGGGGAGGAGCCTGTGTGTTCAGTGCTCTGTCAGCTTTGCGGACTAAACTGATGAGCACTTACAACCACGTGACTATAAATAATCCGTGCACCACAGATCTGACTCTAAATATTCACTAACGTCACAGGTCCTCCAAATCCAGTAGAGTGTGAGGGGGAAGTGGGTGGAGGGACACCACCTCCCCCATACCTTGGGTAACTGAAAGGTAAAGAGCAAGAGATTTGGGGTACTAGGTGAGAAAGGGAAGTTCATTTTAGAAAGTTGCTTAGAATGGGGCAAACCAAGCAGTGAAGATATTTAATAATTTGTATTCTTATCCTGATGAAAAGGTTTTAGGCTTGAGAGGGATCATGATGAGTCTGAAGAAGATCAGATTGTGAACAAGTGTGGATTCTAATTCCAAAGGATCAAAACACCAGCCCAAAGCACAACAGACCATTACCCTTGGGTCCACAGCCAATCTATGTTCTCAGAGAAATTGGTCTTGGGCCCCATCCAGTCTTTCCCACTAGTTCCTATAAACCCTTCCCCAGCATATTCTCCCCTGGACCTCACCAGGGCGCCACTGCTGAGCAGAATCATGAAGATGATGAAGGTCTCAAACCAATTGTGCTCCACAATGAGGAAGCAGGTTTTCCGCAGGATCCACCAAGACTTGCCTAGCCCTTCTTCAATGTTGACCTGGCAGCACTTGAATCGCTGGACACAACCTGGCACCAGTGGGAGAGGCAGGTCAGATCGTGGGAGTGTGCTCCACCCAGCCCTGTCCTCTCCTCCATCTCCCAGGCCCCACCAGGTGCTGCCCCACCACTCAGCCGAGAGTACGGTGGCTGAATCAGAATGTCTGATACAGAAATGGAGAGAGTGGCAGGGCTGAGGCTATGCTGCAGGTTACCAGGGCCCTCTGGAGTTGGGAAGATGTCCTATAAAGAAGCAGCGGGGGAGAAGAAAAGGGTAGTCGGGAGACAGACACAGCCATGACAGAATAGGCCTTTCTAATGGAAGTTTCTGGGCTGATGCCAAGAGAAAGTGGACAAAGAAAAGTTTGAGAATAGTTTGGACAGGGAAAACAGTATCAATTGCCCTCAAAATGATGAGGTGGGGAACAGAG
>NW_011892329.1:11858-14205 GCF_000151845.1 Pteropus vampyrus
AGCGGTGTGACTTTAAGAAAGTCACTTAACTTTGCTGAGTTTGTTTCCATAACTACGAAAAAGTGTTTGCAGGTTGTGGGGCTTATGACTCTGCAGGCCTCTGTAAATAGCAGTCTCCTTTCCTTCATTTGTACCTTAGGGTTCTTGGGCCAAGAAAGAATTAAAACCAACACAGACATGCAAGGTAGCAGAAAGACTAAGCAGACTGGGCTTCTACGCTGAGGGTAGGATGTTCAGAGCAAAGAACAAAAAGATCTACAAATTAGTACTAACCACCAAGTTGCCAATAACCATGACCATCATGAAGACAATGAGGCACATGGCCTGGCCTGCCACCTCCATGCAGTCCCACATGGTCTCGATCCACTCCCCGCACAACACTCGAAAGACAATGAGGAAGGAATGAAAAAAGTCATGCATGTGCCAGCGAGGGAGTTCACAGTTCTGGTTGATCTTGCAGACACACTCTTTGTAGCTCTTCCCAAAGAGCTGCATCCCCACCACGGCGAAGATGAAGACAATAATGGCCAGCACCAGGGTCAGGTTGCCCAGGGCACCCACTGAATTTCCAATAATCTTGATCAGCATGTTCAGCGTGGGCCAGGATTTGGCTAATTTGAAGACTCGGAGCTAAGGTGGAAAAAAGCAAACAAAACCCAAATGATACCCCATCCATTTTGTTACCATATGGCTAAAATAAAAACAGATATAATTAGTAAGATCAGTTTAAATTTATTGAGCACCATTGGGAAATTCCTAGGACTTTCTAATGGTCTTAGGCCAAAATGAAAGAAACTGAGGTACGAATAAGGGAAAACCGATTAATTTCACAGTAAGAGAAAAATTAAGAACTAAGAATTATGAATTCTGCCTCTAATCCCTGTAGCAGTCTCTGGGTCAATCTGCTTAAAAAAAAAAAAAAAAAAAAGCCATGCATGAACATATCCTTTTCCTATTGATTTTCCCTGAACTTCTCAAGGGATATATTAAGGAAAATATAATTTGTAGTGAACCAAAATATCAGTGTGGTAAGGACAGTGACAATGAATTACCTGTCTCTTTAAAAAAAAGCATTTAAAAATATTAAAGATCTCTCTTTTTGCTTGCCAATAAATAATCAATGGCTGATATGAAACTTTGTGATATGCTTGGAATAACTCAACTCCCAGTAAAGGGGCAGTTCTACATATGTCAAACATCTTATGAAAAGAGACTATATTGATATTAATTCAGAGGACAGAACTTTTAGTATCTGTCAATTATGAAATTTCTATATTTTACATTCATTCATATGAACAATTACAAGATCTTGGCTAAGAGCCTCAGAATAATAATGCATAAAGCCCATGAATAAAATAATAATGAGATTATCATCAGATGTCATAAGTTAACTAACAGATAATGTTAATAGGAATTCTGGTGGAAGCAACAGCACTGATTTGAACATTTTTTTTCTTTTTGAAAACTTGAGAGCTCAAGATTTACCAAGTGTTGTTCTGTGTGTATATCTGACTCACTCATTTTTTCTCTGACTGGCTTTTAATTTATTAAGAATATTAGTGCTAAGGCTTCTACCTCTTAATCCTTCCGCTCATTTTCTAAATAATAAGAACTGTTCTTGAAGTCTACTGTTGTGGGCTGGATTCTAACCAAAGATTAGTAAGCAGAGGTTCTAGAAACTTGGTAGATGTTAAATTTGTGACTTGGACTAATGAGATCTCTATTTTACAAATAGTTTTACTCTATTCCAATTCTTTTTCTTAGATATGTTGAATATCCCCATGAAAAAAACCTTAACTTCTTTCAGTTGTAAGTGCATAAGTACTTTCCCAATAGGGAGAGAAATGCCTAAGCCGGTTCTGATACTTTGTCTGAGTGGGATATCCCCAAGGTCACTCAGCTTCTCAAAGGACTTAATCAGCACATCACTTATGCCTATGTTTATGGGAAGCAGGTGTGAGGATATCATTAACTATTCTTTCAGTCACTTAAATAATTTACAGATTAACGACTTCAAATATGTTAATTAAAAAAATCCTTCTTAACTAATGATATAGAAAACTAAACCAATGTTCAACAACTAGTTTCGATATAATTTAAAAGAAAAGATGATCTTATTCTCATTTTCTGGAAGGGTCACCACAATAGAAGAAACGAGGAGAGCCATCTTTGAATAAGGAGAAATTCTTGCCATTTCAAGGAGATGTTCAGATAAAGAAATAGGTTTACTAGCAAATCCAAATCAGATCTCAAAATAGTCCTTGGGAATCCTTTTTCATCTTTTAGATTAACATTATTTTCTGAGGAACTTCCTAAAACTGATGTCTGTCTGTTGATTGATTTTTTA
>NW_011892330.1:0-439 GCF_000151845.1 Pteropus vampyrus
ATTTAATTCTGATGGGGAAGAATCCTTTCCCTTTTATTTTATGTTGTCTCCTAACCACTTAAATAACTATTTAATGTTTTAATTAATTTGGCACGAAGCCTCTGGAAATGATGATGGCAGTTCTCCTTGTACATATTTTTCATTTGGACATCAAGCTGTGCTTTCCTCTCTCTCTCAATCTCTCTCCTTTAAAACATTTAAGATGTTTGTATTCCGTGACACTGCCATATTCATTCAAGACCTATTTACGGAGCATCTGCGATTTGCCAGGCACTCTTGTAAGGAGCTGGGGACCTAGCGCTATGAAAATACACAGGAATGTCCAGTCTGAAGGAAGTTATGTCGTGACACTTTTCTCAAAATCCTCTCTGCGAGTGACATCAGAGCCGTGGCCGAGATTCTCGAAAGAATGAGTGTGAGTGGCTGCATGTAAACGAAG
>NW_011892330.1:705-1220 GCF_000151845.1 Pteropus vampyrus
GCCTAGTACACGAAAACGAGTCAGGTTAGGTTTTTGCAGACAGTGGTGGGACCAGTGGAAAGAGGTGTTTTAGGAAGGAGTAGCTTAGTGAACCTCAAAGCAGGTGGAGACCCGCAGTCTGACCTGAGCAGCCACACGTCAGGGAGGAAGGCGTGTGGCTGGGGCACCTCCCAGTCCTGCATGCACCGGGCGGTGGGGCCACACAGAGACTGACCAGTGGAAAGACTTCTGTCTCAGAGCTTTCCTGAAGCTCAGAAAACTGTGCTGATAAAGTGGGGCAAAAATCTCGCATCTCAAAATGAAATCATCATGGAAGATACTAAGCAGGGTGTCGAAATGTGCATTTTCATTGAGTTCCTTGACTCTGGACGACTTCCTTGTCCTTGGTAATAGCCCAAAGACATCAGAAAAAAAAAAATAATAGCTCCTTGGGGATTTGCAGGACATGGTACCATCTCATGGTCTTCTAAATAGTGGCTCCCACAGCATAGAGACTAAATGGTGAAACTTCTTGA
>NW_011892330.1:2575-2906 GCF_000151845.1 Pteropus vampyrus
CACTAACCTGTTCTCCGTCTCCATAGTGTTGACATTTTAAGGACGTGATGGAAATGGAGTCATACAGCATTCAACCTTTGGAGATCGGCTTTTTATTTTTCACTCAGCACCAATCCCTGGAGATCCACCCAAATTGTTGCATATATTGGTAAATTGCTCTTTTTTGTTGCTGAGTAGTAGTCCATGATATGGATGTACCATCGTTAGTTGAACATTCACTCCTCGAAGGACCACAGGTTGTGTTTATCTTTTTAAACAGAAGTACTGGAGAGGGCTGATGGGGCCCTAACAGCACCGATTCAGGGAGCATTTTAAAAAGGCATCCAGTCTC
>NW_011892331.1:0-1986 GCF_000151845.1 Pteropus vampyrus
AAGAAAATGGGAAAGGCGAGATGGGCCAGGAGCCTGGGAACGTTCTTATACTATGACCCAGCAATTGCACTTTTAGGAATTTTATCCTAAGTATGTTTTCACAGAAATGTGCAAAAATGGTTATTAAACATTTTTTTTTATAAGGGCAAAATGTAGGAACAACATAAAGTCAAAAAGGGAATCGTTAAAAAAAATACTTCTATTTGACCAACTTCTGTGCAGCCATTAAAAATTAAAAATCTTCTCAATGAACAGTAACTGACTGATTTGGGGAAATGCTTAGGTTAGAATAGTAACCATGACCCAAAGTAACATATATAGTATGATATCTGAAACACACCAAAACGGTTATCTCTGTGTAGTGGAAATAACTTGAGATTTTTTTCCTCTACTATTTGCGAATTCACTGTATAAAACCTGCTTCTTTTATGATTCTGCCAGATTTAACAACGGGTTTTAACATCTATTTTTATAATTAAAAAAAAAAATGCCAGATAACTCGTGCTTTTGAAAGTTATTTAATGAGCAGAGATTTTACAAAAGATACTTCTCCATCCTCGTTTCTCAACCTGGGGGACATTTGGGGTTTCTGCTAATAGGTCACCAAAGAACATGTCCACGATTTTCTTGAGTAATCTTCCCCGAGACATTATTTTTACAGTAAAATAAATCCAAATGAATTATGAGAAATACAAAGTGCTTGTAATTTCCCTTTCCAGATAGGACAGGAGGCCTGCGTCCCACTGACCCCCAGATGGAGGTCGCTTGGGCAGTTCCCCTCCATGAGCTCGTCTTCTTTGGAACATGGCTACTGTGGAGAGGCGTGTGAGGAGCCCGCTGCAAGGCCAGGGCGCCAAGGTGACATGTGTCCCCACCCCTGGGCCTGAGGTGGACAACCGTGTGCTGGGCTTTCTTGAGAATTCAAAGTCTCAGGTGTCACAAGTCCCCAGAGTCGAACATTTCCCTCAGGTGGAGACTCACTGCCCAGAAGCCTCCAAAACAAACATCGATAAGCAAATGAGGCACGAGAAGCTGGCAGGCGGCCAGCTTGGGGCGGGATGCCAGGCTCGGGTGAGAGAGCGAGGGCTCCCACCGCATGGGCCTGTTGGGGCAGCTCCTTCCCAAGCATCCCCTGCTCCCTTCAGTGGCCATCCCCTCTGGGCAGGCTGAGGCGCAGAAAATGGGAACACGGCCTGCCCCGGTGAAACTTGGCTGGCGCTGGCGTTGGGGGCAGGCTGGGCTGGCAGGACTGTTGTGAGGCAGGCAATTTCTGACAGGAGGGCAGATAGACTCACGTCATCTGCCCACACAGTGGCCACACCTAGGGCAATGACTGTGGGCACATCTTACTAGGGCAACCTGTGTGTCTCAGGCTGCCTGAGGGCTCCAGGGAATGGCCTTGGCTTGTCCCATGCTTTCTGGGCCACCGAGTCCACGGACATCAGCCCATGCCAAGGAGAGCAGGCTCACAGATTCAGGGGCAGGAGAGGCAGTAAACTTCCCACAAGCCCAGGCCTGCTCTCACTGTGGGCTGCAGCCTTAACCTTGGCTTGGTTTATGAGGGGCCTGGTACGAGAGAGCGAGGACAGCCTTCCAGCCCGGGGAAGGAGAGTGGGGGAGGCCACAGGACAACTAGCATTTACTGAGCTTTTACTCTCCATCAGCCCCTGTATCTGCTTTATACATTTAGTAGCCCACGTTTCTCATTACAATTACTCCATTATCTCCATTTCACAGATGAGGAAACTGAGGCTCAGATGTGATTAGTGGAGACAGGAAGGTCACACAGCTAGCGAATTGCTAGCTGGAGATACAGAAATTCACACAGAGATCTGTGAGTTTCCTGAGTCAGGCTTGTTCCACTGTCCTCGGCTCTATGTCGTTGTGGAATCCACCTTCCAGGCCCCTTCTCAGGCCCACAGGCCCCTGGTGACCTTTGGGGAGTGGAATGCCAACTTTCCCTATTCCTGCCTCCAACACAGGCTC
>NW_011892331.1:4741-5554 GCF_000151845.1 Pteropus vampyrus
GGAAAGTAAGCAAGATTACGTGAAGGTGGGAGAAAGCAAAGCAGGAGTTGGACCACAGGAGAGTTTACGGGCTCCCTTGTGGGTGGTTACGCCTTCAAGGGGCATCACTTCAGGCATCTCAGAGGTGTGTTAACCTAGAGGCACGAGAACAATGGACAGGGCTTGCTCACAAACCCTTTGCTTGGGGAGTGACTACCCCCCCCTGACCTGCCCTGGAAAGAATTAATGATGTATTACAGCACCCCTTTTTCATCCATACCGGGATCACCAACACTGAGACTGACCATCACCTGAAGTGGGAGGTACCACATAGCAGGTGCTATTTACAACGAAACTTTATTTACAGAAACAGACAGTGGACCACAGTTTGCCCATCCCAGCTACAACTTAAATATAATAGAAGTTTCTTTCTCTTGCATGTAAAAGTGGTGAAGCGAGTGGTCCTAGTTTTGAGGGCGGTTGTTTAGGGACCCAGGTTTCCTTCCATTGAGCTGCTCTGCCATCTCCGAGGCCATGTCCTTCTTTGCATGGTTGAAGCCGTACAAAGGGAAAGGTACAAAGAGCATAGAGGAGTCAAGTCCACTGCCTTACGGTTCAGGCCTAGAGATGCAACACAGACCTCTCCTCACATTCCACTGGCTGGTACTTAGTCTTCTGGTCACACATAACTGCAAGGGAGGCTGGGAAACATTGTCTGGTTGTGTGTCCAGGAAGAGGAGGGAATGGATGTTGGAGGATGACCCACAGTCTCTTCCACACCCACTAGACCCCATTTCTCTTCTCTCTTTTTCTTGATACCCCCAATGTGTTGTT
>NW_011892331.1:5604-5965 GCF_000151845.1 Pteropus vampyrus
AAGCGAGTGGTCCTAGTTTTGAGGGCGGTTGTTTAGGGACCCAGGTTTCCTTCCATTGAGCTGCTCTGCCATCTCCGAGGCCACTTCTTTGCATGGTTGAAGCCGTACAAAGGGAAAGGTACAAAGAGCATAGAGGAGTCAAGTCCACTGCCTTACGGTTTAGGCCTAGAGATGCAACACAGACCTCTCCTCACATTCCACTGGCTGGTACTTAGTCCTCTGGTCACACATAACTGCAAGGGAGGCTGGGAAACATTGTCTGGTTGTGTGTCCAGGAAGAGGGGGGAATGGATGTTGGAGGATGACCCACAGTCTCTTCCACACCCACTAGACCCCATTTCTCTTCTCTCTTTTTCTTGAT
>NW_011892332.1:0-462 GCF_000151845.1 Pteropus vampyrus
CTGTGTCATCACATGTCACGCTTGGACTAGATGGCTGAGAACTTGGGCTCCAGAGCCAGACCCTGAGTTCCAATCTCCATCCTGTCACTTTCTGCCTGGGTGACCTGGGCTAAGTTACCTAACTTCTCTGGGCTTCAGTTTCTTGCTCTGAGAAGTGAGAGTGTCATGGCTCCCCTCTCTCACTGTCGGGAGGCTGGCTGTGCAGCAGGTCCTCAAATTCTGTCATTTCATTCAATGTCGTTTCGTTACAATGCTGATGAGATGTCGTAGGAACTTAACTCCTGTTTATATCCATTAGCTTGTGGCAGTACTGGTTTTGTTATATGTCGTTTTGCTTAAAGTCGCAGACCCTATCGACAGTAGGTGAGAGGACCTACTGTAGTCCTGCTCTGGAAGCTTTTCCTGGGTGTGGCATTCTCCAGGACCAACCACAGTGACTGGAAGGAGGAGAGAACCAAGGCT
>NW_011892332.1:2237-2747 GCF_000151845.1 Pteropus vampyrus
AGGAAAGGGGATGGGCCAGTACTCGGGGGCAGCCTCCGTGGAGGCCAGCCTTGAACACAGGCCAGAAGCAGGTGAAGGAGTGAGCCCCCGTCCTCGGAAGGGGCTCCTGGTGTAGTGGGGAGGACACCGGGTGCGTGAGCTGTTGCTATCCAGAATATAAGTGCGGTGGTGGAGGGGCGGGAGTCGATTTTGGTTTAAAGCGAGCGAATGACTCCGACATGAATGTCACGTATGCTGAAGCTTCTGGTCAAAGCTGGGGCCCAAGGGCTCCCTGGGAGTTGGCGGGACACCGTAGGCGGGGGACGGGAGGGGACTGCGGGCAGAGGCACTGAGGAAAGGACGGATGGAGCTGGAGGAAGCTCCGTGTGGCTCAGCGTGGCTGGAGCCGCGGGAGCGGGAGCTGGGAGGAGAAGCCGGTTTCTGTAAATGACAGCTTAACCCAGGAGTGACCAAAAAGGACCCTATAGGTCACAACTGAAAGAATGCATCGCTGAGGGCAGGGCTCGTGCA
>NW_011892332.1:5172-7469 GCF_000151845.1 Pteropus vampyrus
CAACAGGAAGCTCACTGCGCTCATACCTGTTTGTTCTCCGCCATTACTCAGACAGAGAAACCAGCGATCCAGAAGGAACCCTCCACCCCCCACACTGTGAAGCTGCGAGGAGCCCCATTCAACGTCACGGAGGTATGTGCCAGTCGCTGGGACAAGGACAAGGGATGGTTTCTAACCTCTTGCTGTTAATAAATGATAAAGCAGCCAGCGTTCCTCGAGCTCAGAGGGCAGCAGATTTTTTCCTGGAAAGGTCGTATGGTACGCATTGTAGGCTTTGTGGGCCATATGCTGCACATCCCCTCTGCTGTACGTTCTTTTTTTTTAATAACCTTTTGAAATTATAAGAACCAGTCTTAGCCTGCAGGTCATATAAAAGTAGGCCTTAGGCAATACTTGGCCTGTGGGTCGTGGTTTGCCAGCTTTTGTTCCAGATCAGTGTTTTCTATAATGTTTAAATGGCGTGTGCATTTTTAAGGTTGGATACACAATGTCAGTTGCCTTCCAAAGCACTGCTAATTTGTACTCCCTTCAGCAATTATGAGCGGGCCCATTTCTGCAAACGCTGTGGATTCATCTTCATCAACGTGACAGGCAAAAATGGCATCTTCTTTTCACTTATATGTTAAATTATTAGTGATATCGGTCATTCTTTCACATTCGTACATCACATGTGCATCCTTTTTAGCCTGATCATCTTTCACTCTTGTTCTTTTGAAGGGTTCATCTTTACTGATGGTCTTTCTATTTACTAATTTTTTAGAAATAAAACTTACCAAACTTCTGAGTAACATACACTTGGGTTATAGTAGATTTTCAGGGTTTTCTGGTAATTTTAGAGTCAGAAGATTTCAGTACCAACCATGCAGACAATCGCATGCTTTAATTTAAAAAATATTAGAAAGCCTTTTGCAAATCAATACTTAAAAAATATCACTTCTTTTCTTTTCACAATTGAAAAAAAAATTCTGTGTTTATATCAACCAAAAAGAAAGTTACCGCTAGAAATTAGATATGCCCAGGTTGAAAAGTGGAGGTTAACTCAAGATTAAACGTAACAAGCATGTCGAAATGGTAGAATATGATGCATCATTAAAAAGAATGACATGGAAGATTCCCCAAGATGTATTATGAAGTAAAAATTGCAAGGCATGGAACAGTGTGAATAGATTTTTTTTCCCCAGTAGACACACACACTCACTCATAGAGTATGCTGGATGTCCCAATCGGCACCTAAAAATGAGAAAAAAACAATTTTTGGAAAATTTTGACAATATGAATTTTTTTTCTTCCCCAAATTGAAGTAATGGGAAAACTTCAGAGCTGTGTTGGACTTCTCCCATTAATTTTATAATGCGTTGATTTGTTTGCTGTCTGGACGTTATACGCTTCTCATTGCTGGTTCTCTAAAGCGCTTAACCCAATGCACATGCAAAATCTGGTTTTAGTTTTTTTAATTTTTTTAATAAAAAGCCAACAAGAGTGATCTGGGCATTGGAATTACGGGCCGTTTTTGCTTTCTTGTTTGATATTTACTAAAATACCATACTCTGTGTTTGTGCGTTTTCAAAAATGTGTTTAAGTCAAAATCACCCTCATGTCCAAAATCACCCTCATGTCCACCCTCATGTGTTTAAGTCAAAATCACCCTCATGTCCAAAATCACCCTCATGTCCACCCTCATGTGTTTAAGTCAAAATCACCCTCATGTCCAAAATCACCCTCATGTCCACCCTCATGTGTTTAAGTCAAAATCACCCTCATGTCCAAAATCACCCTCATGTCCACCCTCATGTGTTTAAGTCAAAATCACCCTCATGTAAAAAAAATTGGGGACCATCTACAGCAGCACTTAAGATGATCTGTGTCATCATCATGAAGTACCATGGGCAAATATTCCTGCTCTAATGAGAAACAGAAAAAGCAAGATTTAACCCCAAATATATAAAAAATTACTCAGGAAAAAAAGATCAGAAACAGTGCCTTAAAATTCTGATGGTGACATGAATTGCTATTTTACGTTTATAGTTACGTTCTTAATTTTTTTCCAATTTTAAAAACATTTTTTCCAACGTGGATTTATTTAATGATAGAAGATATATATGATTTAGAGTAAAGGGAGAAACTATAAAGGATGAAACACTTGAGTAATGTTTCCGAACTCAGAAATTTGCCCATGTGTCTTTATTTGGGTCATATATATTTTTTTTTTTATTGGATTAATAAAGGGGGAAAATTGTTTCCTTTTCCTTACAGAAAAATGTTTTGGAATTCCTGGCACCTCTGAAACCAGTGGCCAT
>NW_011892333.1:0-988 GCF_000151845.1 Pteropus vampyrus
AATTGATAGATCTCTTTTTCTATACTAAATGATCTGATTTTTTAATTAACAACAGAATGAAAGAATAGAGAACTAACTAGGGATGAACTTGGATTTGTCAGAAGGTATCTAAGTGTACACAGACGTGAACAGAATTTCAAAGGCAGAGTCAGAAGGACTTGCTGACAGATTCATGACTTAAGGCAAGGAACACAATGCCAGAACGCTGTGGTACGAGCTCTGGGTCCTCAATTACGATGTCAGCTTGGACTCCTGACAAATGGAGTGCTTGAAGATATTCTCCCTTTACATGGCCACAGCTCAGGGTGATGGGACTTCAGAGCTACACGGACCTTCCTGTGCACTTTTCTTCCGCAGTAGGTGCCACGTGCCCGTGGAAATCTAAGCAGAGGGCGTAAGCATGACTACATCGCCTCAGCCCATGAGGGCTTGTCATATGTTTGAGTCTCTTTCAGAAAGAGTGGTTTTCATTTCTCTCCTTACGCTTTCATGTCCAAAATGCTAAATTAACATAGATATGGCATTTGAACGAAAGAACATCAGCTGGGTTTTCCGATACCCATTTCCTCGCCTTGTCTGGTAGTCACGAACAGGCTGTGGCATCTCACTTTAAAGTCTCCGACTGCTTACGTGTGTGTTGTGATCATCCCATCTGAGCGTCATCGATCGCCCCATCTTTTTCTTTAAACTGCTAGACCCCTCAAAATAGAACCTATACTATACGATTTCATTTCCTTGCGCCCTTCCATTTATACCTGAGCCTCTGGAGTCTGGTCTCGTCTCCCCTTCTCTACTGAAAATGCTCTCGCAAGGTCAAAAATGACCCAGAGCTACTCAGAAGGCTGGACGGAGGGTGAGGGGAGTGTCGCTCATCCTCAGGAGAACAGCGTAAAGGACGCCGAAAACCTCGATCGTCAAGATGTGTTTTCATGCTATATTTTTAAAAACCAGAATTAATGAAAAATGCATGAGGAGCAAAATGTCAAAA
>NW_011892333.1:4583-6550 GCF_000151845.1 Pteropus vampyrus
CGCGTTTGGAGGCTCTGCTGGGTGTGGGACAGACATAATCTGTGTTGTGTGGCTTATCATCCCATAAGAAGTCACCAGGAGACCAGAGAGCGACACAGCAGTGATTTTTCATTGCTGCCTTTGGCCGATTCTGGGTGTTATGGGAAAACCACACCGTAGAGTCGTGCCCTGAACTGAGACCGAACTTGAGCCAAGTTCACTCTGGGTCACTAACACAAGTAAAGAGTTAATCCCACAGCAAAGAGGAGTGTGGACAAAATGAGGCTAGACATTATGAGAATTAAGAGGCAGGAGGCTGATGTATTGGTCTGTCTTTCTTACATTAAAATAGAAATAGTTTCTCAACAAAATACCTGCCTTGTGAGTTTATTTATCATAAAAACCCAGAGGGGGTTTTGATGGTGCCATTTACAATACCTATGCCAGGCAGGTATTTTTTCTTGTTTTCTATTTTTTTCCCCCTCTTCTATTGACAAGAGAGTTTGGGGAGAAGGTGCTTTTTAGTCATTACTTTTCTCGAACAGTCAGTATTGCCCTAGGAAAAAAAAATGCCGTGAATATAACAAATCAGGTTTCATACTGGGTTTTGTGACAATTCAGGCAAGAGGGGCAGAAAGCAGAATTGCATGGGGCCTGAAAAAGTGGCTGATGGATTTTCTGACTCATGAGATTAGAACAAAGTCAGACGTGGCCGGGGGCAGGGCGTCCCACCAGCCCCACCACGTGGGACAAATCTGCAGGCCCCGTTCAAGGTCATATAGAGCCTCCTGCAGCCTGGTCGCCCCCGCCTCTCCCCTGCGTGGCTGCTGCCGCCGCGTGCCTGGGCGCTTCGAGGCTGACTGCCTCCTCCCGGTTCCTTGGAACTTCTGCACAAATGCCTGCCCAGGTGTTTCTGCCTCCAGCGTGTGTTTCCAGAACATTCCTGCCCGTGTTTTAAGACTCCGCTCTTACCACCGCCTCTGGACACAGCTCACCCCTCCTCGGGGTCTGGACGACCCTCCACGTTTTTACTGCTCTCCTGACATGGTCCTTAGTCGCGGAGCGTGACTGCCAGAAGACGTGTCTGTCGACCTGGCCAAGCGGCAGGTCCCCAGCCGAGGACCGCACCCAGGCCCTTGGTTCGCGATGCCCCCTCTCTCCTATCAGGCGGATGCTTCCTTTAGTCACATTGTCACCACCTCACTTAACTGCCGGCGGCTCCGCATGCTCCGCAGGCTCTCGAGTGTCGATGTAACAAAGGCCTCTAGTCGGGAACTTTTGCTCCTCTGAGTAGTCTCAGTCTGGCCATTCTCCGTTTTCCCATCGCCTGGAAAGTGGCTGCTTCTGCAAGGTGACCTCGTCATCCCCAGGGCCAGCCGGGCATCTACGTCCCACCTCGCTTTTGCTCACGTAGCACCAGGCATGGAACATTCCTGGAATTTCTCTCCCTTCTTCAAATGCCGCCAGTGTCTATGCACCCCGCCGACGGATCTCCAAGACTGCCCCCCAGCCCCCAAGACACCAGTGAATTCTGCTTCCTATCAAGTTGTCCTATTTCTAATCCTGTTACTCATCACTTTTTCCTTTTACAAAGGAGCCAGCGTGCTTGTTTTTCAAACTGCAAACGTGGTCCACAGTAAAGACCTAATAACGTAGGTAATATTTCTGGTGTTACAAGGAACTTCTGTGGAGACTGCATTAGGCCTGTGTGAAGGAGCCCCAGTATTTACACAGAAATTTGCGAGCATCAGAAATCAGGTCCTAGAACTTTCTCATTTAATTTTTGCCAAAACATCCGTAGAGGGGACGTGAAACCTATCCACAGAGGACAGACCGGGAGGTGAGATCTGGACACTGGTGTCCACATAGTGACAGGACACCGCTGATCTGAGCCACGGCAGCCTCCCCAGGCAAGCCGCTTCTACCATAACTGTCTAATTGATTTGGCGCATGCCATCATCAGTAATGAATGCCCTTGACATGCTTTC
>NW_011892333.1:9517-11890 GCF_000151845.1 Pteropus vampyrus
GTGACCAGACCAGTGGATTATCTGCTTACCACTGAGAGTGATGAGAAAAATTGGAACGGACAAGAATTTTCTCATCTGAAGTTGCACCTTCGATGTTGATCTGTCAGATACAGGACGCAGAGGCGGGCTTCTACCTAAGCTTTCTGCATCGTAAATGAATGATTTAGGATAGCGGTTTCTGCGTTTGTTTGGTGTATATATCATTTATGGAGTACCTACTATGTGCCAGGCACATGAGAAGCTCTGAAACTACTTGTGATGAACAAATAAATGGATGCTCCCACAGTGCAGGGAGCTTCGTAGAGAAGGTAGGGAGAAAGAAAGGCCCAAGAATCACCCGGGTCCTGAACGCGACCTTTGGCCGGCACGCCCACGCGGAGCATTCGGAGCGAGATCTTTTCCTTGAGTTATGTCAGGCATCCATCTGGAGAACGCTCCTGGGTGCCCGCCTGCTCCGTCAGTGACAGCTCCTTGCGAGAAATTTACAGTGATGTCAGTCTGTTTAAATTGATGATTGGAAAAAGTAGACGGATGCCGGATTCCCAGACAATATCATCTGATGACCTAAATTAACTGTCACCTGGGTCTGCATATTATGGATGAGAAACCCCGTGTGACCCGGAGGTCTGGCCAATAAGAGATGGGCGTGAGTCCGTCCGGGGGGGGTGACAGCTCCTGACCACGCGTGTCGAGGGCTGACCGATGTGGACAGGTCTCCCCCGCGCCTTCTCATTCCTGTGTCTGGCTTCATGAAGTTTAGTCCAGCGGGAGCATCTTTTCCTGTTCTGCCCGAATTTTCACTCCGTTCCATTTCCATATTTCCAGGCGCTGCTGTTCAAATTCTCCCTCGCACCTCTGGTAGTCCAGATCTCTCAGCTCTCGTGGGCGTCTGTTCTTGCCGCTCGTTGGTCTCTTCGGCGACGAGTTGCAGTGGAGTCTGTGGACTCTTCTGAGCGGGTTTTGCTTCTATGGTTTCATTATCTTTTTTAAGTCAATGGCTTTCAATTCTGGCCGCGCATTCAAATCACTTCGTAAACTTAGAAAGGACTTGTGCCCGAGCCCCAGTGAAAACTAATTCAATAAAAATCACTAGAGGTTTGATATTTTGTGTAAGTTCCCTCAGGGGACTCGACTCTACAGCCCTAGGTAATGTCATTCATTCCCATGTGTCCATATTCCTACTCCGAGCTGATAAGTCATATCTATATTTCTATTCTTCTTTTCTGAGGTCTAGGTACATATATACATCTATACATTTGAAGTTTTCAACTGTATGTCCGCAGGCATCTAAAACTCAGTATGTCAAACACTGAACACGTGCTGTATCCTCCGACCCAGATTAAACCTCAAAGCAAAGAAAGTCTCAGTCTCTTTCACCTACAGGCTGTATTTTTGAGCAAGTTCCTTATGCGTTAGTCTCTTCAATAAGGAGATGATGACAGCACCATCCACCTGCTAATGAGTTGATTGTGACCACACGTGTAGATTTCTTAGCATGAAGCACAGCCCGCCATGACATCAGGAAATGGCTGTTGCTCGTTAAGTGACTGAAGCCCCACGTGGGAACACGAATCTCTAATCTCCAGCCCTGTGTCCCCAGTGACCAGCACCTAGCCTGGCGCATCATAAGCACTCGGCAAATATGTATTTGATGACAATACTTCTATTTTTAAAGGTTTGAAGAGTGCGAGGCAGGAACCAATGATTAGAAGAGCCAGGACATGAAGTACAGGAGAGAGCACGTCACAGCAGGTGGCGGGCGGTGCCCGGGCTCATGGCAGCTTCTGCCCCATGACCTCTACGTCGGCTGCCACTCTTGTTAGCCATATGGACCACGTCCAGTGTTTATGACGGTCCCCCTTATCCATGAGGGACACATTCCAGGACTTCCAGTGGTCCGAAACCTCAGTACCAAACTCTATATATACATATCATGCTTTTTTCCTATATGTTCATACCTATGATAAAATTTAATTTATAATTTAGGCAAAGTGAGAGATCAGTAACTAGTAGTAAAATAGAGCAATGATAATAATGTACTGTAATAAAAGTTATGTGAGTGTGGTCTCTCTCTCTCTCTGCTAAGGAGTCTGATAACCGAGAGGGCTCCTAAGTGACTGATGGATGGGACATGTACAGCGTAGAGACGCCAGACCCAGGAAGGATTCATGTCCCGGGTGAGAAAGAGCGAGACAGCACGAGATTCCACTGCGCTCCTCACAACGACGTGCAATTTAAAATTTATTAATTGTTTACGTCTGGAATGTTCCATTGAATAGTTTGGGACTGCAGTTGGCTATGGGTAACTGAAACCTTGGATCAGTGGAAACAGTGGATCAGGGGGCACAGTACTGAGAAGCTCCTGTGTGCGCG
>NW_011892334.1:0-2565 GCF_000151845.1 Pteropus vampyrus
AACAGTAAGAGTCCTGGCAGGGGGCTGTAACAGCCCACTGACATCAGTGAACATCCACAGGGAAACAGTGGCCTTAAATGACGCTGTTGATGTCAGACTGACTAAGTTGATGTATTTAGGACATGTCACACAAAAGCAGCAGAATACCCATTCTTTTCAAGTGCACATAGGATATTTTCAAGGACAGACCACATCAGGCCACAAAACAAGTCTCGATAAATTCCAGACGACTGAAATCTTCTCAGGCATCTTCTCTGATCGCGATGGTCTGAAACTAGAAATCGGTCATAAGAAGGAAACTGAAAAACACACAAACACACGGAGGAACAGTGAATGGGTAAATAACGAGACCAAGGAAGACACCGAAAGGCACCTTGAGACAAATGCAAATGAAAACACAGCGATCCCCAAATACGGAACACAGCCAAAGCAGTTATAAGGGGGAAATTCAGCAATGCAGGCCTGCCTCAGGATACAGAAAAACCTCCATCTAACCCTAAACCTAAAGGGACTAGAGAAAGAGAAAAGAAAGCCCAAAGTGAAAAGAAAGAAAAGAAAGATCAGAGTAGAAATTTCAAGAAAAAGTCTAAAAAAACAATAGAAATCATTATTAAAACCAAGAAATGGTTCTTTGAAAAGATGAACAAAATTGATAAACCTTAGCCAGAATCATCAAGAAAAAGAACAGGCCCAAATAAATAAAAATAAAAAATGAAAGAGAAGTGACAACCGACACCACAGAAATACGAAAGAATATCGGGAAATACTATCGACTGTTATGTGGCAATAAATTAGACAACCTGGAAAGAATGGATAGATTCTTAGAAACAGATAATCTTCCAAGGCTGAATCAGGAAGAAACAGAAAATCTGAACAGACCGATTACTACTAATGAAATCAAATCAGTCATCAAAAACTCCCCACACACTAAAATCCTGGACCAGATGGCTCACAGGTGAATTTTACCGAACATTCCAGTAAGAACTAATGCCTATCCTCAAACTACTCCAAAAAACTGAAGTGAAGGGAAGCCTCCCAATCTCACTTTATGAGGCCAGTATTACCCTGATTCTGAAACCAAAGACACTACCAAAAAAAGGAAAGGAAAAAAAAAAAAAGAAAAAAGAAAAAAACTGTAGGCCAATATCCCTGATGAACGATAGATGCAAAAATCCTCAACAAAATATTAGCAAACTGAATTCAGCAATGCATTAAAAAGATCATACCCCATGACCAAGTGGGATTTATTCCCGGGATGCAACGCTAATTCAATATCTTCAAAGCACGTCACGTGATACACCACACAAACGAAATGCAGGATAAACATCCTGATCACAACAACAGATGCAGCAGAAGCACTAGACCAAATTCAATGTCCACATATGATAAAAAGTCTCAGCAAAATGGGGATGGAAGGAACAGAGCTCAAAATAACAAAGGCCATACTATGACGAGCCTACAGCTAACATCATACTCAAAGATGAAAATTGAAAGATTTCTCTTTAAGATCAGCAACGGGACAAAGATGTTCATTTTCACCACTTTCATTCAACAAAGTAAGGGCAGTCCTCGCCACAGCAATCAGACAAGAAATAAAGCGCATCAAAATAGGAAAGGAATAAGTAAAACTGTCATGAGTTGCAGAAGACATGATTCTATACACAGAGAACCCTAAAGATTCCACAAAAAAGCTCTTAGGAAAAATGACTTCAGTAAAGAAGCGGGATACAAAATTAAAATCCAGAAATTGATTGCATTTTTATACACCAGTAATTATCTGAAGTAAAAATTAAGAATAATTCCATTTTATAGGTGCATCAAAAATATTACCTAAGAATAAATTTAACCGAGGAGGTGAAAGACCTGTGCTCAGAAAACTATAAAGACACTGAAGAGAGAAACTGAAGGGGGAAGTGTGTACCGTGCTCGTGGGCAGGAAGGAGTAACATCAGTAAAATGTCCGTAATACCCGGAGCGATCTACAGATTCGATGCGATCCCTATCAAAACACCAATGACATTGTTCACAGAACTAGAAGAAATAATCATAAAATTTATATGGAACCACAAAAGACCAGAACAGCCAAAGCGATTTTGAGAAAGAATAGAATTAGAGGTATCATATTCCTTGACATCAAACTATACTACAAGGCCGTAGTAATCAAAACAGCACGGCTCTGGCATAAAAACAGATACACAGATCAATGGAGCAGAACACAGAGCCCAGAAATAAACTCTCATCTACATGGTCAATTAATCTATGATGAAGGACACAAGAATATACGACGGGGTAAAGACACTCTCTTCAGTAAGTGGTGTTGGGAAAACTGGACAGATACATGCAAGTGAATAAAACTGGACCACTTTCTTACACTACACACACACACACACACACACACACAAAAGATGGAGAAAGTCCTTAAAAAGACCCCAAAGCACAGAAGACATAGGCAGTGACTCTTTGACATCGCTCTTAATGTTTTTTGAATATGTCTCCTTAGGCAAGCGAAACAAAAGAATCATCAAATGGGACTACGTCTAACCAAGGTTTTGTCGGTTTTTACTG
>NW_011892334.1:5005-5325 GCF_000151845.1 Pteropus vampyrus
GACTCGCCACCACCAGGTGATGGCGCTGTGCTGCGCACTCGAAAGTCACAGAGAGTAAACCCTAAAAGTCTTCAGTGACAGAAAAGACCGGTGACTATGGTGACAGATGTTAACTAGGCTTCCCGTGCGGGACGTCCCCTGTGCTGCATGCTGGAGACCAGCATCAGACACACCGCGATCGCACGCGCACACACACGCACACACACGTGCACGCAGAGCCCGTCGGCCAGGCCCGTGCACTGGCTCTCACGCGACGGCCCAGCAGACGTCTGGGGGCAGAGACAGGTGGGCGGACAGGCGGGCCACCGGGCGCGGACGCA
>NW_011892334.1:5375-7697 GCF_000151845.1 Pteropus vampyrus
GACTCGCCACCACCAGGTGATGGCGCTGTGCTGCGCACTCGAAAGTCACAGAGAGTAAACCCTAAAAGTCTTCAGTGACAGAAAAGACCGGTGACCATGGTGACAGATGTTAACTAGGCTTCCCGTGCGGGACGTCCCCTGTGCTGCACGCTGGAGACCAGCATCAGACACACTGCGATCGCACGCGCACACACACGCACACGCGCACACACGTGCACGCAGAGCCCGTCAGCCAGGCCCGTGCACTGGCTCTCACGCGACGGCCCAGCAGACGTCTGGGGGCAGAGACAGGTGGGCGGACAGGCGGGCCCCCGGGCGCGGACGCACTCACCTTTCTCATAGACCTGCCGCCTGTCCTCCGAGGACAGCGAGCTGACCTTCTGCCTCAGCTTCTCCGTCTCCAGCCGCATCTGCTTCGCGGAGTACTGGTCATCGGGTCTCATCGACAGAGTCAGCTTATGCTGATTGTTCTGCAACCAGCACAGTGACAAAAAGCCCACGTCACAATAAGCCTCTGCGAAAGCCGACACACCGAACCGGCCTCCGCTACTGCCCCCGGCGCTGAGCGCCCCCTTCCGACGTGCTCAGCGGTGACAACAGAGAGCGCCGTGAAGGCGGTGTAGCAGAAAGCACGTGAGCCACATGGCATTCATGTGTACCGCCTGCTGCGCAGTAACTACGCAGAACAGATGTCGACTTAATGTAATGACAAACATTAGGTGACTTAATTGCTTCCCTAATATATTTCAACAACTAAAAACACTCACAAAATGCTCATGTGGAATACAGAGGAGAGGGAGAATTAGTACAACAAAAACTTTATGCAAAATAACTTAGACGGCAGGTGAATGACTGAATCACACCCACGTCCAAAACAAGGGCACCGAGTATGACACATGCCACCCACCCCCGCCCACCCGGCCATGGCCAGGTCTTCTAAGAAGTTCTCGCCCACTAACGGCTTCGACAAGGGCACACACGCCAAGTACAAATGCCCAGAAACTTATGCAAACAAGGGCATGACAAAAAGGTCCTTCGCGAAACCAGAATATGCAGGTGACTGGTTTTCGTATTCTGTTAACTAGGACAAAAATATATGTAGATGTTCGGTAACACACACAGTCACACATAAAAAACTGACTCCCATCTGATCTAGAAAATTGAAGTTTTACGTTAATATGAGCATTTACATTTTTAATTAAGAAATTATATCACCTATTCATTAACAGAATTGACTTAGATAATGTAAATTATATTCCTAATACTCTTTTCATTATTATGAAATTCAACTTCAAAGGTGCAAACCTAAATTCTCCAATTTTCTTACCTTAAAATATTGTTTCACTTTTTCTTGCAGAAACTCTGGATTCTCCTCAAGCCGGCGCCTGAACTGTGCCACCTGCCCCCCCAGCTTCAGCAGCTCTACAGGGTCCCCGTCATGGTTCCAGCAGGACGCGATGTACTGCGACAGAATTTAAATCCGTAAAGCACATCGCACGGCAAGGCTCCGTTAGCGATAAACATCAAAGTCATTGCATTTTACTAAGATCTCCATGTCTAGACTTAAAAATGCCAGGTGACTGTAACAAAAATTAAATCATCCTTCAATTAGCAGAAAAATTGAACTCATTTAAACCTATTTTTCCTAATAAAAAAGCTCAAGTTTAAATTGTAATTACCCACAGAACAACAGTTATCATATATCCCACCCGCTTAAAGTGTTCTGCATAGATCTGTTTTATACAACACAAGCTATCAAAAAGCCAACTGGTCTAAACAAAATTAAAAGTAAATTTATATCAGATACAAAATAACATAACTTTCAAGATTCAAATGAAAGGTGCTATGAATTATCATCTATGTTTTCGAGAAACCACTAATTACGAAAGTAACAACAGAAAGCAGTGAGGTGGGTGAGAAGTTACACACAGACGTCAGGGCGAGTCCAAAGCTGACAGACTGATGCTTCATTTGTATTTCGATTTTATGAAGTAAAGCTTCGATTTGATCATCTTCAAATCCTTTCCTAAAAAAATATTGAGAACAGAGATGTTGAAGGAAATAAAGGTTTTTCTATACTACAAAGCTACAATCATAAAAACAGCATGGTATTGGCAGAAAAACAGACACATGGACCAATGAGACAGGAACGGGAGCCCAGGAAAAAAATCCCATGCATGTGGGCAACTGACTTTTGACAAAGGTTCCAAAAAATACAATGAAGAAAAGGCTCTTCATTAAGGTGCTGGGAAAACCGAAGAGCCACATAAGAAATCAGACGGCTGTCTATCATACGCCAAAACTAACTCAAAATGGATCGAA
>NW_011892335.1:0-2263 GCF_000151845.1 Pteropus vampyrus
ACCTCAGGTCAAGAGCAGAGCTCTCTGATAATGCGATCAGCTGACTAAATTGCAATCCCCTTCCATTCAGTCCTCTGCTAATGAATACGTTTCTTCTTTTCTGGGAACTGGAGTATTTTGGAAATTATATTTTAAAGTTCTTATATTAAGGAGATGCCTTCTGGAAAGCTTCAAAATGAGGTCAGAGACGTGGAAGAAATGTAAGCCGCCTTCGGAATTTAGGCTGCCAAATGGAATCTAGAGAAAAATGCTGTCAATTTAGTTTCTTCCTTCCATTCCTGTTCCTCTGTGTGACTGGAGCACAAGATTTCTCTATCTGTTTCTGCCTCATACTCTATATCGAATGCCAGCTTCTCCTTCCTCCCCTATAATGTAGACATTTATGAATTCTCTAGTCTAATAACATTTTAAATCAAACATTATTTTCATCTTTGATTATAGAAGTTAACTTGTAATCTTTGATGGAGAATCCTCTATTTCCACCTGTTCAATCTACCAAATAGTTGAAACGAATGTAATTGAAAGCCTCTCTCTGCTTGTACCTTCCCTTTCTCTTATTATTATTTTTTTTATGTGTGACTAGGGATGAGAATATTTTTACTAAGCCATACTATAAACATAACGATGTCCGAAATCCAGGATTTATTGAGTTCCATAGAAATCATTTGGACAGTTTTTATTAAACATGCTTATTTAATCATGCACTTCAAGATTCTACTGCTGGCCATGGTAAACGTTAGAGCAGAAACCTGTTTTTGAAATCCCAAGGTTCTTAAACATGCCACATATATGTACCTCTTAAAAATTCCTTGTGAAGATATACCAGTGATAATTTATTTTAACTATATAATTTCTATGATTTATATCCCTCTCAGAATCAATATGATGACTGTTTCTTCAGAATATTAAGTGTCATGCTCAGCATTTTAGAATTTCTAAAATGTCCAATCATTATAGTGCTTCCTGTAGTCAAATTATTTTAATTAAGAGATTAAGTCTCATTTCTGAACAATAGGCAGTTCTAATTCCTGATATCTCCCTCAGAAGACAGAAATTGTGGTCTATTCAAGACGACTTTCATTCTGATTCTAGGCACAATTTCATTGGTGGTAGTTGACTTATACTGTTTTTCCTAAACACTAGCGGATAAATACTCTTTTGTTCCTTGACTTGAAGGTTCCGAAAGCTCATTTTACATGGCTCTTCAGAGCATCTCCAGTGAGACAGAGTCCCTATTGCCCATAGCAGTGACTAGCTTGAAAAGTCATCTGTGGATTAACTTTCCTTCCTTCCCAATTCCCAGTCCCAACTTCTATTCCTTGGGGTCATTTTCTAAAATAAACTCTCTAATTGCAAGCTAGAGTCTTTGGCTCTGCTTCCTTTCAGAATCCAAGCTAAGACAAATAGAAAAATGTCAGAGAATAATTAATAAACATTTTCCTCCTAGTTACTGCAATGAAGATGCAGGAAATTTTATAGTAAAACATACTAAATTACTTCAGGATACAAGAAAATCATTTTTCAAGTAGCCTAAGAGTTAGTTATGCATTTCTAACAAAAGTCATGGTAGTCTAACAAAGTCTTTCCAGAATGGAGGAGAAAAAAATTTGTGGACATGAAACCCAGGCTATTCACAGGTGGTTACAGCAAACTTATTTGTAAAAATGAGGAAGAGCTGCACTTACATATTCTGTATGAACTTGTGCTTTCTAGAATTGATAAAAGCTCTGTCTTTGAAGTCTGATCTTTGAATAATTGTGGACAGAGGCTGAAAATTTTTACAGTGTATATATTAGCCTTGATTTCAGGCAGAGACCTGTCTGGCATGGCCTGATGTGGATTTGTGTGGGGACGGTATCTGAATACAGAAGATGATCAGTGGATTGCACACAACTTGAATAACAGAAGTAGAGGACTCTGAAGCTGTTTAAAAAGCCACTAAAGATATAGGCTTCTACCAATACTCTCATGAGGAGATAATGGCAGCAGAGGGCATCAGACTTGCCAGCTGCACATTATTTTTTGCCATGTGCATATTTATGTTTAAATTTAATTATTTAATCAAACATGCATAATTCATCCCCAAGTAGTGCTTTATTTCTTCTCAATTGCATCTGCTGCTGCTGCTGCTCCTGCTCCTCCTCTTCCTCCTCCTCCTTTTCCTCCTCCTCCTCCTCCTTTTTCTTCTTCTTCTTCTTCTTCTTCTTCTTTTTCTTCTTCTTCTTCTTCTTCTTCTTCTTCTTCTTCTTCTTCTTCTTCTTCT
>NW_011892335.1:6148-7764 GCF_000151845.1 Pteropus vampyrus
CTTGTAAGGTGGCAATAGTCACTGTGGTAATAGTTCAGGCAGAATACGGCCCTTGGGATTTGTCTCCATGAAAGAATACTAGAAGAGGTCTCATAAATATAGGCCACTAAGTAGAATTTACAAAAGTGGTAGATAATGGCTAAGCCTTTCACTGAGTTTTTAAACCTCCCCCAGGAAATGCAATATGTGTTATGAATTTAAAAGTTACTGGAGAAATCAACTCTCAACTGAAATACCCTTGTTCTAAATACAACTGTATGGGAATTATTACCAAATGAAAGTGGGTTTTTGGTGGAAAGTGCACTGAAATTACTTGTTGTGCTCTCAAATCCTGGTCGTGCGACTGTTTAGCAAGTTGCCTCATTTTCTGAGGTTCAGTTTCCCATCTATAAAATATAACCTCCAATGCCTATCTAATAGAATGTGATAAAAATAAAATGAGATAATGGATAAGACTGTGGGGCATCTACCTCATTGTGATTTATAGCATTAGCTTTGGAGTCTGTCTGCTTGTGTCGAATTCTTTCTTTACCACCTACTAAATGGCTGACCTTGCAGTTGTCACTCTGAGTTAGTTTCCTAGCACTGGTGTAACAAATTACCGTAAATCAGATGGCTTAAAACAACAGAAGATTATTTTCTCATTGTCCTGGAGGCCAGAAATCTGAAGTCAAAACATCAGCAGGACTGGTTCCTTTTGAGGCCTCTGAAGGAGAATCTGTACCATGCCTCTCTCCTAGCTTCTGGTACTTGCCAGCAATCCTTGGCTTCTTTGGCTTGTGGCAGCATAATTCCAATCTCTACCTCCATTTTCACATGGCATTCTTCCCTATGTCTCCTTTGTGTGTGTCCGTCTCTCTGTGTCCTCTCTTCTCTTGGTAGGACACCAGTGATATTGGATTTCAGGCCTACTCTAATTCAGTATGACCTCGCCTTAACTAATTACAGCTGCAAAGACCCCATTTCCAAATAAAGTCACATCCACAGGTACTGGCTTCAACAGTCTACCCTTCTTTCTGCCTAACAGTAGAACACAATTCAGCTAAGTTTCTTGCTACTTTATAACAAGAATCACCTTTCCTCTAGAGTCCAATAACATGTGTTAATTATTTTCTTCTAATACCTTACCAGGAACACCTTTAATATCCATATTTCTATGATTCTCCAAAGTCAAATTGTCTTATCTATAGAATGAGGATGTTAATATTCACATTTGGAGATCGTTGTGAGGATTAAATGTAATCCATGAAAAATGCTTAGCACAAGAAATGGCATTTTGTAAATGCTTAATGAGAGTTGGCTTTTATTTAAGTATTAGGTTGAACCATATAAAGTTGACATTTTATAGGTTGTAAAAGATTGAATATCAGCAAATTCTTGTGGTGTAAATTTGAACTACATAGAAATGCCATTTTTTTTGTAGATCAAAACAGTCAAATTTCAATAATTCTACATGGTTTAAACCTACTACTTTATAATAAATAAAATGTTGATGGACCAAGATAATGTATTCTTACTAAGCCATGGTATTTTCTTCTTAAAAAGCATCCACAGGAAAGCTATTTTCAAGATAAAACTAATTGTTATTAGTTATATTAATTGTTATATAATTATTA
>NW_011892335.1:8249-9716 GCF_000151845.1 Pteropus vampyrus
CAGCATAATTCCAATCTCTACCTCCATTTTCACATGGCATTCTTCCCTATGTCTCCTTTGTGTGTGTCCGTCTCTCTGTGTCCTCTCCTCTCTTGGTAGGACACCAGTGATATTGGATTTCAGGCCTACTCTAATTCAGTATGACCTCGCCTTAACTAATTACAGCTGCAAAGACCCCATTTCCAAATAAAGTCACATCCACAGTTACTGGCTTCAACAGTCTACCCTTCTTTCTGCCTAACAGTAGAACACAATTCAGCTAAATTTCCTGCTACTTCATAACAAGAATCACCTTTCCTCTAGAGTCCAATAACATGTGTTAATTATTTCCTTCTAATACCTTACCAGAAACACCTTTAATATCCATATTTCTATGCTTCTCCAAAGTCAAATTGTCTTATCTATAGAATGAGGATGATAATATTCACATTTGGAGATCGTTGTGAGGATTAAATGTAATCCATGAAAAACGCTTAGCACAAGAAATGGCATTTTGTAAATGCTTAATGAGAGTTGGCTTTTATTTATGTATTAGGTTGAACCATATAAAGTTGACATTTTATAGGTTGTAAAAGATTGAATATGAGCAAATTCTTGTGGTGTAAATTTGAACTACATAGAAATGCCCCTTTTTTTGTAGGTCAAAACAGTCAAATTTCAATAATTCTACATGGTTTAAACCTAATACTTTATAATAAATAAAATGTTGATGGACCAAGATAATGTATTCTTACTAAGCCATGGTATTTTTTTTTTAAAAAAGCATCCACAGGAAAGCTATTTTCAAGATAAAACTAATTGTTATTAGTTATATTAATTGTTATATAATTATTAGATTCATTATATATAATTGTTAGATTTGTTAGCTCATTATATTAGTACTTTATTATATCATTTTTTTAAAAAAACAGGTGAAATTCAACTTTTTGCTCTGTTTTTAATCAATGTTTAATGAAGAAACATGAAGCATAAATCTAGTCTATTACTTAATGTTTAGTAATAGATGTCACTGAATCAGAGGTTTCTTTTAAACATATATTTAAATTAGGATGAGACATCTATCTAGTCGAGGATATAGTATTTTCACACTCTGGTCCTCACCATTTTTTAAAAACCTGAATTCAAATAGTGAAAAACAGATAACCAAAACAATTTGCTTAATACCGTTCCAGTGGTCAACTAGATATTTGTTTTATAGAAGTTCTCCCCAGGAGAGAGGAGAACTGCCATTAGTATAAAAATACAATGCTACTGGAATTTTTTATGAAGATAATGGCAACTAATGGTACAGTTGGTTAAGGATGACACTTGAAAATTACAATGTTTTTCTCAGTGTCCTTTAGGCAGCAACGTGGGCAGGAAATCAGAAATTGAAGTGAGAAAGTGTAAAAAAGTGGGAAACGAAGCATGTCAGAATAAGATGTACATACCTTAAAAGTTTTGCCAGTGAGCCAGTCAGAAGGGTGG
>NW_011892336.1:0-2378 GCF_000151845.1 Pteropus vampyrus
TGGTTCTCACATTTGTTCCCCTTGCTACTTGCCATCCGCAGGCTTCTGGAGGCCTCAGGGAAAAGGGGCAGTGGCAGGACCTCCTTGCGTGTGTCCTCCTGGCCAGGCAGACCCCACCACCCACTGTGGACACTGGCAGTCACATGCAGCCCTCACCCTCTCGGAAGTCTCCCCCACCCCCACGGGGCTGCACCCCCACTCCCAGCTGCTCACTCGCATCCCACACTGAGCCTACACACATCTGTCCAAACTCTCACACACTCCTAGGCACCGTTCCACAGGCTCCCAGCACACACACGCACACACACACACACACACACACACACACACACACACACACCCTCCACAGGCGTGCCTCTTACTCTTTTCCTCCCCAGGGGAGTGAGGGTGGGCGCTGCCTGCTGGGCACACCGCCGTTTGCCTGTGGAGCACCCGCTCGCCCCCTGGGGCCCAGCACGCACTTGTTCTGGCGTCAGTTTCTTTTGGGGACCTGACCTTTCCCGGTCTCGTGCAGTGAGTTTGGCCTGGACTGACCCCACCATGGAGCCCAAGATCGCTCTGGCCATGGCCACAGGGCAGGGATGAGAGCGTGACCCAGCTCAGTCAATGGCTCATTTGTCCAAAAGTCATCCTTTGGCTGGAACTTTCTGGAAGCAGGCTGTCCCCTCGGTCGCACTGGTGAGCCGAGAGCCCAGAGCTGTATGGAGTAAACCCACACATGGGGATGTGGGGTCCAGACTGGAAGGCATGTTCCTCCCACTCCCCCGTGGCCCCAGGTCACCCTGCATCCGGGCTGAGGCCACCCTAGGGCCCCCTCACAGGCACCACTCACCCCCTTTTTATTGCAAATTAGTTTGGGTTGGGTTCCAGCCCTTGCTCCCAAAGGTACTCCGAGCAATGCAGCGCGGGGCCGAGGTGGTGCCGAGCCTAGAGACACCTTGGGGTGAAGAGTGGGAGCTGGGTGGTCAGGCTGGGTGAGGAGCAGCTGGGTCACGTGGCTGTCTGAGCAGAGGGTCTGGGACTGACAGGCAGGGGCCCAGGCTCCAAATCCTTGTTCTCCCGTTATCTTCGCCCTTTCGGGGCACTCTGGGCCTGCTTCGCGCATGCCAGCCCGCCAGGCTGCTGGGGTCCCTGCGCTCAGAGATGTGCTGGCCTGACCCTCAGGTGTGGGGGGCCTCTGTGGCCTTCGGCTCTTCTTTGCAGATGGTCCATCGGTTTCCCTACCCAGGGTGGGGAGCACATAAGCAGCTCCACGGGGCCCGTGCCCACGCAGGGCGTGCTGACCTAGTACCTGCTGCGTTTTGCTTGTAGATGGTTTCTACCTGTTCTTCAACAAACAAAGCAGCTTCCCCTATAAATAGATTCATGTACAGCAAATAGACCCCGAAACAGATGTCGCCTCTTCCGGGAAGCCGTTCCTGCTCCCAGCTTCAGAGCCTCCCCTTCGCCCGATGTTACTTCTGTGCTTACTTTCAGGTGACATTTGTCATTCAGGACTGCGGTTTGCCTTTTTACATCCTGCGTGACCACTTTGGGGACATCCTTGGGGATGCAGATGGTGCCTTACCCGTATCTGTTTCGCTCACGTTTGGACCATGGAGGTGGTGAGTAAATGCCTGCTGTGGTTTGTGTACGTTTACAAACTGGACAAACTCGGACAACACCTGGCCACCTCTCCAAGCTAACGTTTCATCAATGGCAAATGGGGTTAGTGACAAAAAATTGTTTCTAGCCAAGCGTTGTCGCCGATTCTGTGAGTGTCTGGCCCCATATCTCTTTGGCCCACGTCCGAGTTCGCCTGCCGCTGCGGTGGACCATTTTCATCTGATGGCCGTTCCCCTTCTCAAGGGCCTGGGTCACTCTGCTGCGCTGCCTGAGGGCGTTTTCTGGCTCCGGGTCACTGCTTGGGTTTATCCTCATCAGGCGACCGCAACTCAGAATCGTATTGGATTCCTCACCCTGAGGGAGACGCTGCCACGGGGCTGGGGGTGGAGAGGACCAATGCACTGGCCTCCACACCCTTTGGCGGTCCAGTTCTGAGGTACGTTCCATAATTTCCCAGAAAGTCCCCAGCAAGGTGGAGCCCAATGCCTGCAGAGGGGACTGCGCCTCAATCCCTTACTTGTTCTCCCTGGGACAACCTCCAAATAAACAACTGCCCCCACACGAACTGGTCTCAGGGTCTGCTTTTGGGGGAGTGCAAATGGAGACAGTGATTCTGAGGGTAAAATGAGACAGTCCGTCTCCAGAATTTAGCACAGCACCTGGCATAGAGTAAGTGCTTGGTAAACACGGGCCGTTGTAGCTATATCACTACCCTTGCTCCATCATCGACACTGTCACTGTCACCATCACCATGATCATCAAAGTCATGTCTC
>NW_011892336.1:3628-5847 GCF_000151845.1 Pteropus vampyrus
GGGAGCTTCTAAGTCCAAAACCTGCAGGTCAGACCAGAAAGCAGGAAATTCCAACAGCAGCTGCTGTTGTAGTCCTGAGCCCAAAAGCAGTCTAGAGGCAGCTTCCTCCTCATCAGGAAACCTCAGTCATTGCTCTTAAGGTCTTCAACTGATTAGCTGGGGCCCACCCACAGTATGGAGGGTCATCTGCTTTGCTCAAAGTCTACTGACTGAAGTATTAATCAGATATAAAAAATACCTTCACAGAAACATCAACACTGGTGTTTGACTAAACAACTGGGCATCATAGCCCAGCCAAGTTGACACATAAAATTAATGAATACATTTCTCAGATGACCTTAAAGAAGTATGAAATCCAGTCCTGAATTCACCTAGTTGTCAGGCCCTTCCGCCGTGTCCAGCATTGTTCTAAGTGCTGGAGAACGAGAGGGAAATAGGGTGGCAAGGCTTCCGAGCCTCTGCTGGAGTTAGTAGTTCATTTATATTTTAAAGTTGATGGGATGGCTTTGGAAAGTGATAAGCAAGGCAATGACATGATCTGATTTGTGGTTTTTGAGATTCACTCGGGTTGTTAGGTGAAGGATGGATGAGGGGAAATAGGAGGCCAGTGGGGAGCCCAGTCACGAGAATGTCGCGAACATCCAGGGGAAAAGAAACAGCTTCCGAAATAGTGGTGTGAGGAGCTCTGCGAACGCTCCCGCCAGTGAAATAATTATAACTGATAAAAACGATTAAAAAGCAACTATTAAAATTTCTGGAAATTGTTCTAAGGGCATACAGCAAATGAAAAAACATTTATTCAAGAAAATCTATTAAACTCGTGACAGTGGATGTACAATCCGTTACCTCTTCTTTACCCCTGGTCAGCATCACGAGCTCCACTGTGGGCGAGTGCAGCCAAGAACACAGGATCCTTCTCTCTCCAGCTCCCCAGTGAAGCTACAGTATCTCCTCAGGAGGGACAGGCCCCTAGCATTTCTCATCCTCTGCACCTCTGTGCCGCAGAGGCTCCATTTGAGGCAAGAGTTGATGAGGGCTCGGGGTTTCTTACTCCCCACTGGCCGAGTGGAGCTCTACCCAGGTGAGGCGGGCCAAGAGTACTGGGGCCCCACTTGATACCTTGCTCATAAGGTGGAAATTCTGCTAACAGAAGGTCCACAAGAACATAGAGGGCTCAACAGCATGATAAACCAACTAACTCAAACAAAAATCCGTAAAACGTGGCACCCAACAATAGCAGAATATGCTTCCTTCTCACTGCACATTGTCTAGAATAGACCTCGTGCTAGGTCAGACGATAAGCTTCATTCTCTAGAATAGACCACGTGCTAGGTCAGACGATAAGCTTCAGCACATTTTAAAATGGTTGGAGTAATACAAAGCACATTCTCTGGCTATAATGAAATGGTATTGGAAATCAATAACAGAAGGGAATTCACAAATATGTGGAAATTAACCTATTCCTAAGGAACCAATGGATTAAAGAACAGATCACAAGGAAATTAGAAAATATCACGAGACTAATGAAAATGAAGATACAACATACCAAAACGTATGGGATGCGGTTAAGGAAGTGCTTAGATGGAAATTTATAGGTGTAAGTGTCTATATTAAAAAAAAAAAAAATCACAAATCAAAATCTTCATCTTCCACCTTAATACACTGGGAAAAAAAGAGCAAACTAAACCGAAAGTGAGCAGAAGGAAGAAAATAATAACTATTAGAGAAGAAATGAATAAAATAGAGAAGAGACTAATAATAGAACAAAATCAAGGCAACCGAAAGTTGGATGGAAAGATGACCACATCTTTAGCTAGGCTGACCAAGAAAAAAGAGAAAAGACTCAAACGGCTAAAATTAGGAATGAAAAAAGAGACATTCGACTGAATTTATAAAAATAAAAATGGCTACAAGGGTATAGTCTGAAAAACGACACCAACGAATTAGGTAACAGAGATGAAACAAATTCCTAGAAACACACCATCTCCCAAAACTGAGCTGAGAAAGAATAGAAAATCTGAATAGACCTCTCCCAACTAAAGATAGTGAATTAGTAATTTAAAAACGTACCACAAAGAAAAACTTACTCAGATGGTGAGCTCTACCAAACATTTAAAGAAGACTTGGTGCCAATTCTTCACAAATTCTTCCAAAAAAGAAGAGGGAACACTTCCCAACTCGTTCTATGAGGCCACCATTACCCTGACACCAAAACCAAA
>NW_011892336.1:5897-6235 GCF_000151845.1 Pteropus vampyrus
CTAAAATTAGGAATGAAAAAAGAGACATTCGACTGAATTTATAAAAATAAAAATGGCTACAAGGGTATAGTCTGAAAAACGACACCAACAAATTAGGTAACAGAGATGAAACAAATTCCTAGAAACACACCATCTCCCAAAACTGAGTTGAGAAAGAATAGAAAATCTGAATAGACCTCTCCCAACTAAAGATAGTGAATTAGTAATTTAAAAACGTACCACAAAGAAAAACTTACTCAGATAGTGAGCTCTACCAAACATTTAAAGAAGACTTGGTGCCAATTCTTCACAAATTCTTCCAAAAAAGAAGAGGGAACACTTCCCAACTCGTTCTATGA
>NW_011892337.1:0-1137 GCF_000151845.1 Pteropus vampyrus
AGCAAAAGAAAAAGTGAAATCGGCCGAGAGAAGATCATTTTCTTCTTGAATCCATGCTGTAGCAGGTAAATGTTTAAGTCCCAATGTTATGGGCCGGGAACGCTCTCCAGGAGAACACACTCCGAGTGCAAAGAACCCCTCCCCAGCGACACTGCCTTCCTGCTGGGAGGTCAGCCGGGCGGGGGCGCCCAGCACCCCAGGCCGCCTCCTCAGACATGCTGACCACTCCCTGGGCCGCTCTCCTGCCTGCCGACTGGCCCTGGCGCAGACACCAGCCCCGGTGGCCCGTCCTGCTCGAAGCCTCCAGACGACGCACCATCCTCCGGGCTGAGCCCCAGGACCCCGAGCGAGGGCACCGCGGCCAGCGTCTCCTGCAAATGCCGTCACTTTATGCTGCGAACCAGCCACTGGGTATCGGGACACGAGGGCACCAATGTCCTGGGGGGAGGGTGGACTCCCAGAGCAGCTCTGCAGTGGAGGTCCCATCAGTGATCACACACGCATGTGCGCGCACACACACGCTCACACAGCACACACATACACACATGCACACACAGCACACATGCGCATATGCGCATAAACACACATATATACAGCACACACATACACACATGCACACACAGCACACACTATACATATGCGCATAAAGACACACAAATACACAGCACACACATACACGCACATGCACAGCACACACTACACATGCATGCACACAGCACACACACACAGTACACACATGCACACATGCCCACAGCATGCACTCCACATATGTGCATAAGCACACATATATACAGTGCACACACACAGCACACACAGCACACGCTACACACATACGCAAACACACATATATACAGTACACACACATACACGCACAGCACACATAGTAGACACTACACATATGTGCATGAACATACGTATATACAGTACACACACAGCACACACGCACACACAGCACACACATGTACACATGCATCCAGTACACACTACACATATGTACATAAACATGTTTATACAGTGCACACATACATGTAAATACACATGCACACAGTACACAGTACACATGTGCGCATATACACACATTTATACAGTACACACATACACACAAACACATGCATGCACACAGTGCACACACATGCA
>NW_011892337.1:4687-6193 GCF_000151845.1 Pteropus vampyrus
GAACAGACGACAATAGACACAGCTGTGGCTAAACGTGCGCCGGACACGCGAGACGGTGTGGCTCACCTGCTCGTCGGCCCCTCCACCGTCGTCCTGCACTCCGTTAGCTGTGAAAGACAGACGTGGCTGAAACCCTCATCCAGAGTGTCATCGCGAGGTGCGGTGGCACACGGCCACGGAGCCCTTCTCTGCATAGTGATGTTGGCGTGATTCCTACTCTGAACTCTCTGTTTAGAGCATAGTAACCGTGCTCTGTGGGCTTCTGGGATGAGGAGGGGGTCAGCAGCTAAACGGGAACGGCAGAGTCGGTCACAACAACATCGCCAGCTCCGTGGGGCTGTGTGTCATCAGCGAGGAAAGACCAGTGTAAAACTCGAAAAAGTCAAGTGTCTGCCCCAAACCGTCTCACATGAGTTGTCTTCAGATTCATTGACTTGGGCGACTTCTCTGTGGTGGTCACTTCTCTAAATCAGCATCCCACCTGCCATTCCCACTGGCGCCCACCGCATCCTGAGCTCCTGAAGCTGAGTGACCTCACCACGGGCCCCTTCAAGACGCTCCTGCCCCGGAGCAGGCATCACCCTCTCAGTCGCTGACTGCCTAACCCACCCTGGACCTGGGGGAGTCACGCTGTCTTCTCCTCCCTCCGATGGCAGCAGCTTCTGTCCCAACGCACAGACTCAGCCAGGTATCTTTCACTTGTGTTTCTGACACACGTCTTTTGTATGCCTACTGTGTGCAAGACAGTGAGTTAGATGCTTTAATGGAGCTCCGACAACTCTGAGAAGCAATCGGGCAGAGAGAAGGCCACTGTCAGGGGAGCCTGAGCCCGCCCAAGGGCAGCTACCACATGTGTGTGTGCATGTGTCATGTGTGTCTGTGTATGTGTATGTGCGTCTGTGTCTGTGTTCGTGTGTGTGCTGTGTGTGTCTGTGTATGTGTGTGTGCATGCATGTGCATCTGTGTGTGCGCATGTGTGTGTGCATGTGTCATGTGTGTCTGTGTATGTGTATATGCGTCTGTGTCTGTGTTCGTGTGTGTGCGGTGTGTCTGTGTATGTGTGTGTGCATGCATGTGCATCTGTGTGTGCGCATGTGTGTATGCATGTGTCATGTGTGTCTGTGTATGTGTGTGCGTGTGCGTATGTGTCTGTGTGTTTGTGTGTGTGCTGTGTGTGCATGTGCATATGTGTGTGCGTGTCTGTGTAAGTGTGCATTCGTGTGCATCTGTGTATGTGTGTGTGCATGTGTGTCTCTGTGTGTGTCTCTGTGTGTGTGCATGTGCATCTGTGTCTGTGTGTGTGCATGTGTGTGCATGTGCGTATGTGTGTGCGTGTCTGTGTCTGTGTGCATTCGTGTGCATCTGTGTGTATGTTCGCATGTTCGTCTGTATCTGTGTTTCTGTGTATGTGTCTGTGCGTGTGTGTGTACGTGTGTGTGCGCGCACGCATGTGTGTCTGTATCTGTGTGTCTGTGTATGTGTGCGCACATGTGTGCGCATGCGTCC
>NW_011892337.1:7773-10172 GCF_000151845.1 Pteropus vampyrus
TACGTGTTTACATTGTGCTCACTTATTCATTTGACCACGAAGCGCGTTACTTTTATAATCATGTAAAATATAACAAATGTTCCCTATGTGGGGAGTGGGTACCTCTTAGGCGTTTCTCCTAAGTGGTTGGTGGTATCTTAAGCAATTACTCTGAACGTAAAAGTAATACATCTTCCTTGTCAAACAAATGAACAAAAACGATTGAATTACTGTACAGAAGATGACAAGTGAGGTGAGCCTGGGGCCCGAGCCCCGGGAGGGCCTTCGGGGTGGACGGGAGAGGGGGTCCACGCTCCTCTGTTCACGGGAGACCTGCCGCCCCCTGTCTGCGGCTGGAGTTCCGCCTGTGGGTTTGGGACACAACCGGCTGAAGCCACAGATTCGTCTCCCACGACGCACAGCAGTGAAATGGACGGCAGCAGTTTTCAGACCCCGAGCCGCAGGCCGAGCCGCCTGTAGAGCTAACAGTAGAGAAAAGTGTGCCTGGCGCAGGACGGCTGTGTCCTACGGCTGCATCCGACAGAGGCTGAGGGCTGGGCCGGCCCCGTCAACTCCAGGGCTCCTGCCCCTCCGGGCCGACGCAGGCACGTGCGGTGTCACAGCCGCGAGCAGAGACGCGCTTTGGAATCAGAGACGCGTGTGTCACAGCCGTCGCTGCTGTTTTGAGAGACGTGTGTGCGTTGGGACCCTCCGCCTCGACAGGGACAGTCTCGGACCCGAAACCGAGTCAGTGGACGACAGGCAGGTGTGACCTTTCCATTCCGTTCCAGGGCCATCTACTCCCAGCAAGCAGCCTGTCCTTCCGGGGGCCTATTATCTCCGCAAGGTCTTATCTCACTGTTCCCTCCGAGTCCACTGCCAAGGCCGGCTCGTCTCAGGGACGGGGAGACGGCGGGGCCGGGGCGGGGAGGGAGGCGCCGCCTCGGAGAGCTGGAGCCCAGGCCTCCTTGGCACTGCGCTCTGCGGGGGCCTGCCCTTCGACAGCTGGCAGACCCAGCATCTGCCCCCCGCCCCGGAGAACTGACCGTTCCCCGGGGTCACGTAGGAGCACCGGCTCAAACGACACTGGCAGACGGGGCCACTCGTGTTGGGCACCGCTGCCCTGACATCGCCTGTGACGCCGCCCGGCGAGCAGTGAGGCTGCACCCTTAACATTGCTTCCACCGGCCACGCACGGCACAGGGGAAGAAGCATGTTGAGGCCCCGCTCACGAAATGGTGCTCGCCTGCCCCTCAAACCAGCATGGAAGCTGAGCAGCTTCCGTCTTTAGAACGGAGAAGGCAGAGTGACCTGCGCCCCAGGCCCACCCCGGAAATCTGCAAGCACAGTAAGCCCCACTCTCAGAACAGTGAGAATGAAAATGACCCAGCGGGGCTCATGTCCCAGTGACCACCACACCCTCCTCTCACAGAACCTACTCTGTGGACAGACACAGGACAGACGGACACTGTGAGCAGAGCGTCAGCATGTGGGGCCAGCACTAGGCTCGGCCAGGAGGGGAGGAACCAGAGCGAGCGCGTCCGGCCCCAGCCCAGGGCCAGCGGACGATGGTGCCAGGCCTGTCTGCTCTTTGCTCAGCCTACCAGCAGTGGCACTGCCCGAAGTCAGCCACGAACCCCGCTGCCATGGGCAGCGGCTGCTGGTCCACTTCATCGGGCCAAATAATTCTGGAATCTGCGGGGGGCGTGGTCCTTTTTCCTTTTGCTACTGCTGTGCGCACCGGTTTTGAGTGCAGTGAAAATTCTCATCGGCCACAGTGTCAGCTCCAAGGTGCTGCTGAGCTGGACTCACGAGGAAAGTGGACTATGTCCCAGGGGAGTCACCGTGCCACTGCAGAGGAGGAGTGTTATGTGTGTCCCCAACACTACTCCATGAAACTGAGTCGATGGGACCATGGGGGGCGGGCATCGTAGGGTCCAGCATGGCTTATGGCCTCCGGTCTCACCTCCAACACTCACAGCGTGTGGTCTTGGGCAAGTTCTTTAAACTCATTTCTTAATTTCCTTATCTGTAAAATGAGGAGAAGTAACTTATCTAGTGCCAGGCATACCACAAATGCTTGATGGATTGTAACTATGATCGTGATAATGAGATGAGGAAGCACCATCTCAGCCCTCCGTCATCCTTCACCCTTCCAGTCCACTGTTACACAAATGCCGGAATTTCTAAGCTGAGCTCTGCTACAGCTCACTGCACCCCTCAAGTAAAGCGCGAGAACACGGTCGGCCTCTTGAAACACTTAGTCGGGCAGGCTGACCAGTGCTCAACATTCTGTTTAAGATTATGCATTCTGAAAAAGTTCTTTGCCAAAGATTAACCTACACTAAAAATGTGAATCTCAGTTATTAAAGTCAGACCCCAGGCTCTACCCCTCCACCCACCCATCCGCCCATCTCCCT
>NW_011892338.1:0-1380 GCF_000151845.1 Pteropus vampyrus
TACTATTTCGAGAGCTTTACGTGTATCGACTAATTGAATCCTCACAAGATATCTACGAGGATGGTGTGATTATTAGTGCCATTGAATAAACAGGACAACCGGGCACAGAGAAGTCAAGTCACTTGTCCAAGGTCACATAGCCAGTAGTGAGTGGTAGTCTGACTCTCCAAAGTGCTAGCTCACGATCGATTTGCTCTCAATAAGAACAATAATAGTGATAACAGCAGGGAACACTGCTTGAGAAAGGTACTACTCTAAGAGCTTTCCGTGGGTTAGGTACCAAGTTCTCACAAGAACCCTGGGTGGATACTGCGATGATTGTCACCGTTTTCTAGACAAAGAAACAGACCCAGAGGGGTTAAGAAACTTACCCAAGTTCATATGGGTGAAATGGCAGAGCTGGGACCTTCTCCCAGGCCATCCGCTTCCGGAGCCCGAGCTTTCACCCTCTGCCCTACGTGCGAACTCGAAGGTCTGGGGGAGTTTTAGACATGGCAAATGGAGAGCATCTGCCGTCTGAGGAGGGACGAGGAGGGGATGCCGGGAGGGGAGGGCGCAGGGTCTTATCCTGGCTGTACTGAGAAGCTACCTGAAGGTTCTAGAAAGGGGTCTGATCTGATCCCTTTGACGAGATGGCATCGGAAGAGATTGGAGCACAAGTGGAAGCTGACAGACCCTCTGGCTTCTAAGAAAGAGATGGCGGTGCCTCGGACAAAGGAAGCGTTGACCAGAGAAATGGTCAGACTCGGGGTACACTGAATCAGTCGGAGGCAGAGCTGACAAGAAATACTGACGGGTTGGGTCTTGGGGGAAGAGAAGAACCAAGGGCGGCTCCAGGGAGTGGGCAATGGCGTCATGAGCTGCTATGGGGAGGGCGCAGGTTAGGGGCTGATGGTTGTTGGACTCACACACTCTGATTGGGGCCTCTAAGGTCTGAGATGCTGGTTAGACACCCAATGGGGATATCAAGGACGATCCCGAAATTCCTGAAAACATCACTTATCTCACAGAAGTGTGGGTGAAAAGGGCCGCCGAGACAGTCTTGACCTTCCCTTGAGTTTCATTGAGGCCAAGCTGCCTCCCTGTGCCTCTAATCTGAGTAACTCTGAGTGTGTGTCTGTGCGTCTGTGTGTCTGTGCGCAAGCATGTCTGTCTGTGTGCACGTCTCTGTGTGTGTCTGTGTCTCTGTGCGTGTAGGCATGTGTCTGTGTGCACGTCTCTGTGTGTGTCTGTGTCTCTGTGTGCGTAGGCATGTGTCTGTCTGTGTGCATGTCTCTGTGTGTGTCTGTGTCTCTGTGTGTGTAGGCATGTGTCTGTCTGTGTGCACGTCTCTGTGTGTGTCTGTCTCTGTGTGTGTAGGCATGTGTCTGTCTGTGTGCA
>NW_011892338.1:4995-5381 GCF_000151845.1 Pteropus vampyrus
CCATCCCCATCTCCATCATCCCCATCTCCATCATCCCCATCTCCACCATCCCATTCTCCATCATCCCCATCTCCACCATCCCATTCTCCATCATCTCCATCTCCATCTCTTACTTGTCTCTATCTCTGTTTCTATTTCCGTCTGTGTCAACTACTGTTCATTTTTGTTTCCAGTCCCAGTGTGGGTTCTCATATGCAAAGAAACTTGGATGCCTGACATAAAAAATCACTGAGGAGCTTCATTTAGCCCCTCGTGTCTGGTATCACGAAGAAAGGCTCCCCACAAGCACGGGTTTCAAGCTCCCACTTTTTACCAAATCACTCAAAACCTGATCTCTAAAGAGGGGTTGGCCCCACGGTTCCCTAGTGAGGTTGACTTTAATGGAT
>NW_011892339.1:0-1677 GCF_000151845.1 Pteropus vampyrus
CCGCCTCCGGTCACCTGGTGCCTGCATCCTCACAGGGCTGTCGAAAGCTCTCTTTCGTGCTGTCAAGTTGTAGATCACGGCCAGTGTTTTAGGTGCCATTGTGGTTTGGCCACACGTGTTTAGTATTTATTCCATATTTAGGTGGATTTCATCCCATCCCAAGTTCTTGTACGTGGATTTTCCATTTCTGAGTTCACCGGTTTGTTTCTGTTTTTGGTTTTTTTCCTCCCAGTGAGAACCCCTGAGTCCTGGACTCCTCGAGTCCTTCCAAATTTGGAAGGTTCTGACGTCTTGGTTGAATATAATCTCCTTGGGCCATTATTCCCCGCTCACGGCTTTAGAAATTGTCTTCGTATATTTCTCCACTAGGTGTTGGCGTGGATCACTTCTTTTTTCCCTTTCAGGAGGTTTTTTTTTCCTTGCCTGATGCCTAAAGAATTTCTTCTTTTCCTGACTTGGCCTCTCCTTGTCTCTTTCTCTCCGTCATCTCTTTCTTTCTTCTGTTGATTTTTTCTTTTATCTTGTTTTTGGCCCCTGTTTTATTTATTAACATAAGAGATTGTCTTCCCATTCCTTTTCGCCTTTTTCTGGTTTGGGTCGTGTTGTTCAGGATTTATCTTTGCTCCACTATATTTAATTCTTTCCACCGCGCCCAAGGGGAGTTGACTTTCTTTCCTGTGATACAATTTAGAGATGTTTTCTACAGCACAAGGCGTGATGGCAGGAAGGTCGCTCAGAGGAAGCGGCGTCTGGTCTTTGCAGCGAAACCCAGGCTCCGCTCTCGCGTCTGAGGGGTCCTCGGCTGCCGTACCGGGGTTATCAGTGAGGGCGCGCTATCTGCGCAGGGAGCAGTTCTCAACCTTGCAGATTCAACACAATGAAAGTTTACTATAGTTCACTTATGTCCCAGTCCAGTGAGGCTATTGCGGGGCGGGGGACCCGTATCATTCAGGAACTAAATTCCTTTTCCCTTGTGAGGCTGTCGTCTTCGACATATGCCTCCCAGAGTCATTGTGGGAAAGGAAGAGAAAATGGAGGCTCTCTCGTGGGCCTGGAAGTGGCGTTTGCCAGTTTTCCGCCCCGGCCGTTTGGCGGAAACCGTTTCATGGCCCTTGTGCACTGCAGAGTGGCGTGGGGACGCAGAGGAAGCGTGTTCTGAGGACACCTCCAGATGGGGTGGGTGGGGGTGCACAGGGCGTGTTCCCGCCACGGGCCCTCCCACAGGAGAGCGAGCGCCGTCAGGCTCATGTCGAACCAGTTTCTCCCCCTACTCATCTCTGTGACAAAAATAAGGTGACGCACTCAGTTCTACTCCAGAAGCCGAGTATCGGAGCATCCACGAATATTCTCAGGAATCGGTTGGCTCGACGGACTAGATGGGTAAGACATAATATTTCAAGTGCTGCTATGACATCAAGGACCCCGAAGGGCTTCCTGTGGGTCCCCCCCCTCCAAAGCAAAAGCCCCCCCCGGCCCGTTCCCCCCGCGGCTGGACCAGCCACACCGCGGCTCGGCCTCGCAGGTGTCACTTCCAGGTCAGCCTGCAAAATCGCTGCCCCCCGCCCACCACATCCTCCGGTGGGAGGCAGGAGGCACCCGTCCTCTCGTCACCGCAAAGCCCGATGCCCACAGCCACTGCTGTCCCACTGTGCTGCCAAGCGCCATCCCCGTGGGGCC
>NW_011892339.1:2842-5719 GCF_000151845.1 Pteropus vampyrus
GGGTCTCCCGCTTCCACAGCAGAGGCTCCCCCCGGCCCGTTCCCCCCGCGGCTGGACCAGCCGCACCGCGGCTCGGCCTCGCAGGTGTCACTTCCGGGTCAGCCTGCAAAATCGCTGCCCCCCGCCCACCACATCCTCCGGTGGGAGGCAGGAGGCACCCGTCCTCTCGTCACCGCAAAGCCTGATGCCCACAGCCACTGCTGTCCCACTGTGCTGCCGAGCGCCATCCCCGTGGGGACTACGTGACATGTGGTGTCCTCCTCTCCGGGGCTGTGGGCGATGTGGCTCGTAGGCCGCTGTCACCCCCATCTGTCCAGCGCTGGCTGTCACCGTCCAGCCATCTCCCCCAGGCAGGCGAGTCGGAGGTGTCAGGGCAGGGACTACCACGCTTACCACGCGCCACTGCCCGGTTTGCTTGGCGTCTGTGGCTTTTCCCGTCGTTTTGTGACAATCACTTTGTTAGGCAGCACCTGCTTCATTGTTCGGTTTAGTTCTCTTTTTCTTTTATTTTTTTATTTTAATCCAATTACTTAAATGTTGTGGAGAGACCATTACGAAAATTTCAAAATTCCTTAGGGACCGTGGTCGTGGAGAGAAGTGTAGAGGGTTGACGCGGAGCGGAAGGGACTCAAGCAGCAGCAGCAGCGTCACCACGGGGACAAGGAGGGGGACAGCAGGAGGTGGCAGCTGGCGCTGGGAGGGAGCAGAGATGACTCATGAGCTCTTAAGCGATGACCTCGACCTCGGTGACGCCGTGGCAGTGTTGGCACCGAGTCATGTCATTGCAGCTTCTTCCTGCTGGACATTCCTATTATTTTGTGAGAAGCCACGTGTCGGTGCAACGCAGTCCCACGGCGCCCCAGACGGGGCGGACAGCGCCGCGACCCTGGGCCCCAGGCCTCGCTCTACGCCGCTCGCCAGGCTCACGCTCAGGGGCCATCACGGCTCACCCACCAGGTAGCACTCGGCGCTTCCGTTTACAGGTGTGGCATGCTGAGCAGGTACCTTCCTAAGTGGTGCTCTGGGAACTCAGACCCCAGAATGCCAGCCCACACCTTACAGTTTCCATCCTGACCTTCCTCCTGTTGGCCTGGAAAACTACTCAGCCTGCAGGGTCTCAAAGGGTAGGAGAGTTTTGACAGACAAGCAGAATTATCCGTCAGAAGGTGCTTGACTTAAAGAAACTAGGAGAAGGTACTCGAAGGAGAAGCTTGTGCCAAGTACTTAATATAATAGTAACAATGGCAGCCAGCGTGTATGAAGCTGTTACAAAATATTGGGTTTACCGCTAAGAGTGGAACATTAACTCTCATAGCTAATACAGCAGCAGAAAGTTAGATACTTTTATTGTCTATTTTTTGCAGATAAAGAAACTAAGGCTTAGAGAAGTCGAGTAGAGAGCCACAGGCACACAACCACCCAGTCGGGCTGAGAGCCTAAGCTTGGATTACTAGCTCTGCCCTCGGCCCCTAAGCAGGGTCTGTGGCGTCCTGTGTGCTGGGAGCAACGCCTGGAACAAAGGTGACCCAGCCTGTCTTCTTCAAAACAGTTCCTCTCAAACTCTAACTTAGTTGCTCATTTATTCACCCAGCAGTTACTTATTGTCACCAGCTGTGGTCTCGGGACTGTGCTAGGAATTGTGAGTTTAAAAATAAATGAGACCGAACCCCTGTCCTCCAGCGGCTCGCCGCCCAATGGGACAGTGAGGAAATAAGCAAAAAATTGTGGCTACAGTGAGGTAAGGACCATGCTGGCTTGACCAGAGCGCCAGGCACCCCGCAGCTGGCAGTGGGGACGCGACCCTGTGATGGGCCCTCCTCTCAAAGTCCCAGGGGGTACAGGATCTCCCTCCCCTTCTCCTTTGCTGCTAACTCATTCGTCCACCGGATAGTGAACACAGTTGAACGAAACAGCCACGAGAGCCCACACCGTGGCCGTGAGCGCAGGCTCACCTTTCACACTCACCCAACCGCGTGGCTCTGGTCTAGTTGCTCGACCTCTGAGAACCCCGTGTTTTCTCCTTCGTGCCTCTTAATTTTGCTGTGAATACAGATGAGGCAGGCCATCACTTCGGACCATCTTCCCCTGTTTTATTTTTCAGCATAGCTCTCGGCTCCGTGGGATATGTTGTATTTACTTTCATATTCTTGAAATTACATGTCGTTTTTTCATGAAAATCACTGATATACAATTGCTGTCAAATGCTTCTTTACCTGATGTAGCTAATGAAGAGCAGGAAGCTATAGACATATATTTAAAAAATCACAGCTTGGTGAGGATGCTCCAAATTCCAAATAAAGGGTAAGGGTCCGCTACATCAGCGATGGTGAAATGCTGTCATCCATTTGTTTCTGAAATGAGATACGACGTAAATGCGCCTGAATTCATACCCAGTCTACTGCAGCTTCGTGTTGTTTTTGACAGTGTGTACCTCTTTAAAATTGATCTGCACAATCATTTCATTAAATAAAAGCGTTGCTCATATTCGATTCTTTCTTCCTGTGCTTTCTCTACTGAATTCGTAAGTTTATGCTCAGTTAAAAGGAAGGAATTGCAATAAAATAAAATATCCTCTTCAGTTTTTTTGAAAGTTTCTACCGATATTGGTTTGAAGATGTGGGTAATGCCATTTCCCCAATTGGCATTTTTTCCTTACTCTTTTATTCCCAGGCTGGCAGGCTGATATATTGGGATATTTATTTCTATTTTTTCCTGTGCGCATTTAAAAAATTCTCAAATGCCTTAGAGAAACAATGTCATTGTGTGTGTATTCAATTCAAAATAAGATTCATATCAATTTCCTCCTCACATACCATAATTATATGGCAAAATTTGATTCTTATGGTTTGTAGTTATTAACCCGTTTTGCGGATCCAG
>NW_011892340.1:0-1323 GCF_000151845.1 Pteropus vampyrus
GTGGGGGCATCGTGAGGCTCTGTGGGCAGGGCTATGGCCTGAGTGCAGGAGTTTTGGACAGCGGGGCTCAGAGGGGGCCCGCCCTGCCCCCCCCACTCCCTGGGCCTGCGGTGGAGCTGCTTCCTGGGTGGGGGGCACTGGGGTGGCAGTTTGCGTCCTGGGTGGAACCAGCTCCCAACGGGACCCCCGCGTCCCTGCTCTGTGTGTCCAGATGGGCTGTGAGGTGTCCTGCCACATTTCTTCATGGCCAGCGGGGTGTGAGCAGCCCCTGCTCACATGCTGCCTGTCTCTGTCCAGGGTACCACGGTGGGGGCCATCTGCTCGGGGATTCGTGCCCTGCCGGCCACGAGGATGGTGGCCCGAGACCGCCTGCTCGTGGTGCTCTGCGACCGGCCGTCCTCGGGGGCCAGCGCTGTGGAGGTGGCCATGGTGAGTGCTGGGTGGCAGCAAGCCCACCTGCGCTCGGCCTGCCGGCTCTGGCTTCCGCTCCACACGTGCTACTGTGAGGTGCTGGGGGCGGAGGCCCAGCCAGGCCGGTCCCTGGGTGGCCCACAGACACAGGGTTCGGCCCCACGCTGGGGCACCTCTCGCATCCTCACTGGAGGCTGGCGGAGCCGGGACGGGGGCCTGGGTGGGGGTCGGCGTGGGAGCCACGGCCAGGAGTCCGGGGACAGCGGTTCTGTGGGTCGATGCGTGCCAGCGGAAGGCTGGGCCCACCACTGGGCAGCAGCTGGGGCAAACAGGGGCTGGAGGGGCCAGGAGGGAGCTGTGTGTGCCCCAGAGTGGACAGGAGGGGCCGAGGAGTGGCTCGGGAGCGAGGGAGAGGGTCAGCAGCGATCAGCATGGCCGGCTTCTCGAGGAACGTGGGCCAAGGGTGTATAGCGCGGGGTCACTCGTTTTGTCTGCTGAGACAGGCTGGAGGAGGCAGAGACCTGTCTGCAGGCGAGGCAGGGGCAGGGGTCCACATGGCGTGGAGGGGGGGGCTGGGCTCGGCCTGTGGAAGGGATGGGGGCGGGGTGCCAGGCCAGCCGCCCACAGGACTGGCTCAGGCTCTGGTTGGAGGGTCTCTGCAGCCACGTGGGCACGATGTCAGCAGTGACCCTAGACTTGGAACACACCCCTTGTGTCTGGCACCTGAAGCTGTGGCAGTTGGGACTCTGGGCAGGGCCCCCTGGAGTGATGGGAGGCCCTCAGGTGACAGCGGGAGATGGGGCACGGAGGCAGTACCCCAAGAGGGAAGGAGAGTGACCAGGGTCTGGGGTGGACAGCCATGGGGTATAGTTGGAAGGTCCTGGGCAGGCAGAAGTCAGGGGGTGAGAACAC
>NW_011892340.1:4699-6537 GCF_000151845.1 Pteropus vampyrus
CCTCTCTGTCTCCACTCAACCCTCGGTGACCCGGTGCCCGGCGGGGCAGGGACAGGGCTGTCCACACACATTCCCAGGCCTGGCCACGGCTCAGGGCTGGGTCCGGCACAGTCCGTGCCTGGCTGCCTCGTGCCTGTGTCACTCCTGAACAGCCGGATCACTCTCGCTTCCAGGGCCGAGACCAGCCCTCTCGTGTGACCATGAGACTGGCCAGGATTGTGGCCCAGCCGCCCCAGGACCCAAATGCCGTGCACTGGGGAGATGGCAGCAGATCAGGGGAGCCACTGGGAGTGGGAGGGGGCTGGGGTCGCCACCGACATGGGGCACGGGCTGGGCAGAGGGCTGCGGGCCCAGGAGGGAGCTGGCCAGGCTGGGCTGGGAGCTGCATGGAGGTGGGCGGTGGGCCGCAGGCGCTCTCTCCACGGGCAGGGGACAAGAGGGTGACCCGTCCACAGTGGCCATTGCTGCACGTTCCACGACACAGCCCCTGGGCGTTCCTGCCACCTAGCACGGCCAGACGGCACCCTCCCCCTTCTCTTCCCCGGGTGGTCAATGATGGCCCCACCCTGCCCAGCCCGGACGAGGGGCGAGTCTGCCCGCTGGCCTAACCCCCAGCGTCCAGGCAGCGGGCACCGAGACACCGCTGCAGAGAGCAGAGCCTCCGATGCCGCCAGCCCGGGCGCCCGCGGCTTCTGCAGGGCTCGGCCCTGGGGACCGTGCCCGCCGGCTCTGCTTGGCGACAGCACTGAGTGCCGAGTCTCCGAAGAAACGGGGCCCCGGGGACCGGGAGGAGATTCCAAGGAGGTCCCCAGGGCAGCCGGGCCCGTTAACCCCTGAGAGCCGGTGGCCTCGTGGTCGCCCAGCCCAGCGGCCCCAAGACCCAGCTGCTTGCCCCGTCCTCATCAGACCCCAGGGCCAGGGCCTCCAAGGGGACAAGTCGCAGGGGCCTGTGAAGTCTCGGGTGTGACACATTGGGACGCCAGGGGCTCGGACACCACCGTCCGGGGCGACGTTGGGGCCGGGGCAGCCTGCAGGCGCGTGCAGCCTCCCTGGCCTCCACAGGTTCTGGAAGCCCGCCACAGAGGCGGCGAGGACCCAAGTCCCAGGCAACTGGGGCCGGGGTGGCAGGCCGGGCGGTGGGAGCCAGCACGGCGAGCGTGGGGCGGGGGGGGGTGGCTCCTGAAGCTCCGACGAGGGGCTGGGTGTGTCACTTGGAGAGACTCCCACCCCCGCACCCCTTGTCTGCACCTGCACTTGGGAGAGTAACGTGTGGCCCAGGGACAGGGGTGCCGCACGTCCTCGGCCCTGTCTGCGTCCCTCCAACGTCCCCACGGTGGGGCCTGCCTCGCCCTCAACAGTGCCAGCCGGGGTGGCTGCGTCTCCCCCCCTACGGGCTGTGGACGCCAGGGTCCTGTACCCAGACAGAGCGGACAACAGCCCTTAGGGGGCTCGGTAGGCGGGACCCCCAGGACCCCCAGCCCCTCCCCAGGAGACAGAGCTGCAGCTGGAGTGGCCACAGAGCTGGTCGCCACGGAGACGAAGTGTTGGAGATCAGAGGGCGCCAGCAAGCGGTGGTGGACGTGAGGCACAGGCGGTCAGTGCCTCGAGGGCCACGAGGGGAAAGCGAAGCGCTCGGGGCGGGTGCTCGTGATGTGGGGACAGCGGGAGCCACTCGGGGCAGGAGTCTGTGACATGGGGACAGCAGGAGCCACAGAGGACAGGGAGGGGCAGACGGGAGAGGCGGCTTCACAAAACTCCAGGGACATGTGTCCGACGGGCGAAGGGGGCAGTAAGTGGACCGAGCGGTGGGCACGCCGGGCTCCCCGACGGCTCGTTCC